>NC_068938.1:160745480-160947980 GCF_016801865.2 Culex pipiens pallens
TTTTTACAATTATTTGTAATACCGTCATCAGGCTGACATTCATTTCAGGGGTGAGATGTGTCATAACAAAAATGCTGAAAACTTCTTTGACCTAATCTCACTCCTAGACCCAATGTCATCTCTGATGACGGTATCAGAAACCTAGGTATTTTGTTGGTTAGTATTTGAACACATAACAGTGTGGAGTTTGACAATCATTTCGACGGCAAAGCAATTCAATGGGAGTTTTCAGTAAACCTCAGTAGATCTCGTTGGATAAATGTATGACTGACACAAGAACAACATGTTTTCTCGATAATTAATTTCTACTAGACTTTAATCAAAAATATGAGACATATTGCAGGTGTTCAATGTGAACCGAAGTTGCACACTTAACAAAATTTAATTATTTGGATGTTAGAATATGGACGCAAAAAATATATTATTTGTTTGAAAACCTTTCAAAAACGAAACAGCAACCCCATCGGCTTTCAATTTAAAAATAACAATAATTTTATAACAAAAATTCAAAGCTAGAAAACAGAATTCACAATGCTAAACAAATCATTACGTTTTTCATATTCAGCGGGAAGAAGAAAGCATTAATTTAAAAAAAGATCTACTAATGTCAGAATTCCAGCTTCACCACCTATTTTAATAATAAAGCAATATTTCATTTTACTCTTCTAATTTCATTACGCTAAAAAATAGTGTTATTGGAAAATTGAATAGTATTAGGAAAGTAATAGTTACTCAGGATTTGTTTTAAGGAAATCCCTTTCAAGATTTTTTAAACCTAATGACCGAAAAAATTCATATAATAATGTAACGAGAACACATTTTCCAGAAGGCCTAGGACAATTGCGAATGATCGGATAATTTAATCACGAAAAAATGTTATATTGTTTTATATTTTCGAATGTCAAGCTAAGTATGAACCCCAAGCTACGCTAAAGTGATGTAGAATTTTCAATCCAAGATGGTGGGCAAAATGGCGGAGATTCACTTCAATTGGTTTTATTTGTGAATAATCAAGTTACAATAAGTTCATTAGGTTATTAACAGAGCTTTGGAGTTATTTTTAGCTTTTTTCTAACATCGTAAATTCCAATCGAAAGCATTATTACTTTTAAATATTAAATAGAGGACAATAGCAAGAAAAAGTTTTCAAAAAACTTACAGAAAAATGGGGTGATAAAATATTGAAAATCCATTTCAAATTTTAAAAGGCAATCAACTGTCAATATAGACTAACATGGGCCGAAGAACTCAAATTTGAGGTCGAAAAAAATAATTTACGAAAAAAATTGTTCTGTAATTGATTTGACTATCCGAAGTCCCTTACAAGCCTCCGACTATCGAAACTTCTGATAATCGAGTCTGGACCGTATAGCTATTTTTGGTGTGAATGGTGAAATTTGAGCTTAAGTGAATTACAGAGGTTTTCCCTGTTATTGATTGGCATACTTTTAAAGAAAAGTTTGTAAAAAATCATTTGTGGGCATATTATCTGTAAAACACTTTCCAATTGCATATCAATTCGTAATTAAAAAAATATATATTATAAACACATATTTGTACCCAGCTTTTCTGCTCTGGGTTCCATATTTATCGAATATATTTATTAATTTATTAATGAAATTGTTATTTCAATTTGTTTTTTTCAGTAAAATTTTGTATGATTAGTTCATAAAGTTTTCATAATTTTAATTTTAATGGATGCCAATAAATAGAACTTTGACACATTATTTTTTGAAACATCAAAAAATATTTGTATTTTTTGAAGACTTGATAATAACCATTGAACATGTTTAAATAATTACGAAGTACGAAAGAATTATTAAGATCATTGCAGAAAGATAATGAAAATATACAAGCAAATTTAAAAAAAAAGCGTCCATCGATTTCTTTTGTATTTTTTTCAATAAAATTCATAAAAAAAGATGCCTAAATATTAATGATTATGTATCTTGATAAAGGAATATACTAAACTAAATTTACTCGTTTTTATTTCACATTAGAACCAATTTGCGCAAAACAAAAATGTAAAAAGAAAGGTAAACCCAGCAAGTGCCAACAATAATTGGCAGTGTAGCAATAGTTGAAATCATAATTATTGGAAAACTTAAAAGAGGTCGAAGTAGACTTCTTCTCTTTTTTAAATTTGCGGATTTCAAATCAGAAAGTATTTTACAGGCATTTTAATAATGTGTGCATTATTTTCGAAGTAATTTATCGTTTTCTTGAATTGTGCCTACGGTGCTAATTCTGAAAATATATTTGTTGAAAAGTTCAGAAAATTTCTGTTATTTAATTTCTTAAGAATCTAAGAATGATCTAATGTTGTTCTTAGATAAATTGAAATTAATGAAGAGAATTTCAGTTTTTTTTTAAAGTAATTAACAAAAATCAGTTAAACCATCGGACCTTTAGTGTAGAATATTGAGTATTTGTATGGACGAACCAATGACACCAAATGGCTTTTTTGGTAAAAGGGAGGGCCCCTACAAAGTTTAAGGTAAATGAAAAAAAAAATACAAAATAAAATTCTAAAAAAGCTAATTTCTGTGAGCGTTGCTCATACAAAATAATATAATTTAGTTCCATTTGATCAAAAAAGAAAATATTCCTTTAAATTTTAAATATCTTAAAAATTGAACAAGAACAATCACTTCTGATATTTTTTTTTATGAAATAATTTTAGCCACTCCATTCTTAAACTACGTACTTATTTTTTGACGAAACGGTACACTTTTTTCTTCAAAAATAACAGAATCTACAAGTAATACTATACTTGTCAATTTCGATTTGATTGGAATTTTCTGGGGGTTTTTTGATTGAAATAATTAGACCCGTATTTTTGTTCTTGTTTGACCATTAGGGTGATCAAAGCTTGTTAGGGTGTTCAACTGATTTTAGCAGTCTTGGGCGCATTAAAAAGGCTTTTAAGGAAAAATAGTGAGAAGTTTAAAAAATCTAGGCTAATATTTGAAATGGGCGTATGAAAACTTAGAATGCTGTTTTGAAGGTCTCGGGGCCAAAGAGCCTATGTCTGAAAATATTTTTTTCGAATTCCTGGTAAAGTTTTTTTATTACAGAATTCCGAGATACGATTTTTTGAAAATAAAAACTGAGAAAATAGAAAAAAACAACTTTTTTAATAACTTTAAAATATGAGCGATGACATGTTTGTGCAGGGTTGCCAGGTTGCCAGATAAATCATAGAATGCCAGATTTTTCAAATGTCAGCCAGAATAAAGATTCATCCTTCTCAGTGCCAGATATTGAAAGATTTTGTCAGATTTTTCACTTTATGCCCATTTTGAACATTTTTTTGATTAAAATGAATGATTTTAAATTGAAAATCAAAAAATATTAGAATGTGTTTTTATTAAATAAAATGTATATTCTACCTTTTTATGCGTTAAAAACAGTTAAAACATCTGAATTCTACAAACTTTTATATTCATTCATATCTTCCCCAATTTTCACCGCTGAGATTTGTTAGATTTTCGTCTGCAAGATTTTTCCAGATTTTTGATCGATACTTTGCAAGATTTTCAAAATTTTGACCTGGTAACCCTGTGTTTGGGTACCAAAATTTTCGAAATTGAAGGACGCAACGATTTTCAATTTTTCCTAAAAAACCTATCTAATAACCTTTTATTTGCCTCCAAGACTGCTAAAATTGAAGAAAAAAGAGCGGAGCCATAATTTCTTGTAAAATATTTTTGCGGTTATCGACGAAAATTGCCTACTTTTCTGTACCAAAAATAACAGGATCGAATAGCAACACTTTTCAAAATAAATGCTGAAAAGTAACACTATTCAGCACTGGAACGGGTGCTGAAAAGTTGAACTTTTCAGCACTTGTTTCGAAAAGTAACACAATTTTTTTTGGTTTAATCGGTTAATTGACAAAATACATGAAAATTAAACTTAAAATGTCACTCAATGGGTGTTTTTAGGAATTGCAAAAAATGTTGTATGGAACTCGTTGCAAAACTTGATTGTTTCAGCACTCTTCGTATTTATCCAACTCGGTGAACCTCTTTGGATAAATGTTCGACTAGAGCTGAAAAAATCCTCTTTTTGCAACTTGTTGATTTTTGGATTTTAAAAGCAAAATTTGTTTCCGCTTAACCTTTCAAACAAGCAAAAAAACATTTTGAGTAATTATAAAAATGTGTTTCAAGTTTATTTTTAAACTTTCTATAAACGGGTCTGCTCCAGCAAGACCAAACATTCCTCTATCCTGTCAATAAAGCCCACATCCACATCACACATCCTCGCACATCCGACCCGGTTGAGGTGCTAAACTTGAAGCATTCAACTAGAGCAGCGGAACGTCGCTATCATCTGCTCTGACATCGTCGGAAGACGATAAATAAATCGAATATTTGCGGTGTACATCAGCCGACGTCGACGACAATTTGATAATGCCGAGGATAAGCGCCTTGGGAACGAAAACCGTCTGTTCTAGCGTCTTGTTGGCTCTTCCTGGGGGAAGATGATACCACAGAGTTCGGATATTTCCTTTAGGAAGAGAGCGTCCTGGAGGCAAACGCGTCGCGTCGTTCAATACTTGCGGTGGCTACAGTTTGGCACATTTGGCTTTGTCATTCGCACTCCGGGTTCTTAAGAGAGATAGAGGGGATAGATTTTATTGGCAAACTCGACAGAAATTTTGTGGGACAAGCTGAACAACATTCAAAGGAGTCGATCGGTTTTGGGTACGATGCAGGATTCAGTGACAAGCCTCTGGAATTTAGATTAATTTCTTGGGGAAGGAATCTGGAGAGATTTTCATTAGAGACTGAATTTGAGCGAAATTGAAGTTGAGAGATTTTGGTTGCGGCAAGTTATGCATGGGTGCAATTTTGATTGGTTCGATTAATGTGAAATTTATTGCCTTCAATATTATTTTGAAAATGTTAATCCATCTGTTAAAAAAATAAGAGTAACACGTAGACCTTCCTCTTTTTAATCATAATTAAAAATTGAATTTAAAAAACATACTTTAGATTTAAAAAAAGCTATCAAAACCAAAATGCAATATCAACATTGCAACTGCTATGTTTGTTTTAAAAACCACAATAAATCAAAGAACTCCAAATCAAACAGAGTTCTGTTTGCTTTAATCAACCGACTTCGGGCTGCATGCTGGGCTGGCCCAGCCAAACCTGAAATCAATTATCGTCCTAGTCTTGTAACGCACTTTTAATGAACCTTGAGGCCAAACGAGGAGGCAATCCATCATTCATTGACTTTTACTTACAGCCCAGATCCTGTTCGGGGTACCCTCAGGGCCAGGGCCAGGTGCTCTCTGGCCAACCGCATCCTCATCATGGCGTACCAAGGTGAGGGCCAACTTGGAAGGAAACATCCACCTTTTCCATGTCTTGTGCAGCCAGCCACGTAGCCACACACACGTGTGTCAGTGCACTGAAGGTTTCCCTTTTTGCCTTTCTTACCCAAACCAGACCATCATTAGACAACGAGCTAAAAGGACTCTTCGGCCTCACACCCCCCGGGGATGCCCGTAGTCTAGTAATAAAAACATGTGAGTCCTCGTAGGAACCTTCAACAATCTTTTGATTGCAGAGAATTAAATGTTGAAACTCAAACAGGATAATTCGACGAAAGAGACAAAACAAGATAAACTTTGTAAAATTCATAAAATCAGCAAAACAGGCAGTTCAGGGTTACCTTCGTACAGATAAAATGATAATATTGTGTATATGCCTAGTTCATATCCGGAGCCCCGATGGCCAACGGGGGTGCGCCCTGACCATTAGCCTATTTTTAGCATCGTCGGCACTCAATCCCTCTCCGGGGAGGTGGACATTTGGCAACTCGGTCAACGTGTGTCGTCAGAAATGGGGTCTCCTTTTACCTTTTCTTGCACAATCTTTGGGATATTAGGAGGGATTGAGCAGGGAAGACGAGGACATCAACACCAATAATGTTCACTTGGTCGAAATTAAATTAGCCTAAATATGTAACTAACCAAAAAGGCAACAAAAAGGCACACATACACAAAATCCGACGAACTGGTCTAATTTTCTGGATGGAAAAAGGTCAACTCAGCATGAAGGCATGATTGGATCACCGGAAATATAGAGGTGACTAAGGGAAGGGGTTTGTATGCAATTTTGTCCACCAAATGGTCTTCAAGTCTGGAAGAGATACCGTCGCCATGCGGACCGGTGATTACTGGAGCAATTTTCGGTCAGTCAGGGATTATTGGAGCGTAGTCATGCTCCAGTTAAGGACAGGATAGGACAACACAAGTGATCTCCTGCGGTCATGCACGAATTTGCCCCCATTCAGTTAGGCTTTTGTCAATTGCTGTTGCTTCAATAAGTTGCATTTTTGATAATTTAAATTGCATTAAAAATAATAGCTACAGCTACTGTACTAATTCTCCATACAATCTTTGGAGAAAAACCATTCGGTCGAGACAAACTTTTTTTGAAAAATTCAAAATGCACGTGATTCTGGGGACCCCTAACTTTATGCTTCTCCTCGAGTTGAGTCGGTGTTATTCAGCATAACCAGATTAACTAATTTGACAAAAGAAAAAAACAAGATTCAAAATTTATTTCTTATAATGCGTGTGTGTAAAAAAACAACAAAAAAAACATTGCAAAATTATGTAGCAAAAAAAAAAGTTAATCGAGTGTGTTTGAAATTGTTATGAGGAAACATTCCACTGAAATAATAATTTGTTTGTAATAGCTAATTACAAGTCTTAACTTGTAATTCAGAGTTACACAAGTGTAACAAACGAAGATGTAATTAAGGATTACGTAATCTTTGATTACAAATATCTGAAACACTGAATTACAAAACAGCACCAACTATAATGTTTCAAATATCACCAAAGAAGCTTGTGACGCTTCAAACTCGTTCTTTCCGATGGACATTTTCTATGCAGTCGCTGCGGATCGGGACGATCCTTTTTTGGTGAGTTACGGAAATTGCTTTCCGCAAAATTGATCGATGCCACCAACATCGTCAGCACAGCTGACAATAGTTATACAAACTGCGAACAAAGTATAACTTCGTTTACCTCGCCGCGATTAAAGCAAGTTGCTCGATTAATTCTCAATACGCAAAACCTCAGTACCTCATGTGTGGGGCTCTGGGGGATTTTTCGATAACAATAATTTCGATTTCTTGACTTGTCAAGAGACTTTTTTTTTTTTGATAAATATTTGAAACTATCTTTATTTTCAGAATGATTATTTTTTTCCAAGCAAAACATTATTTTCAAATATCAATTTTAAGTAATTCAGGGATATTTTAAATGTTTAGAAAGTTGTTCTGATTCTGGCTCTGAATAATGTTTTGTAACAACATTGTATAAAATAGCAACTTAAATGGTCAAAATAATTGTGAGAATGCATTAAACCTTGAATGCGTAAGAAAAAAAAACATGTAACTTTATGTAAAAATATATATTTTTAACATTAATAAGCTGTCTTTCAATTCGTACAAAATATAGAAAATATATATTTGTTATGAAGTATTTTTTTTTATTCTCAATATGACACAATGACCAGTAAGTAAAATGAAACCATGCTCCAAACCATAATATACTTTTAAATATGTCTCTGTAAACATTTTGAGGGAATTTGATAAAGTATAATATAGACACATTAAATTGAAGTAAAAAAATCATGCAGAAAATTAGTTTTTCTTGGCAAATCTTTTTCCAGAGCAAATCTTTCTGGTTTCAGCTCATGAATAAATAGATAAGCATTGAATTTACCTTAGTAATCAGCTTTTTCACAATGATATTTCAATTTATGAAATAACAACTTATAGTTAACAAATATTTGGAAAGAGTTTTTGAAACATGTTTGCAGTTTTTTGGGGACCATTTGTACACTACAAAGTAGTTTTTAAATGACTTTTTCCTTTCTTACAAAAGAAAGCTTAAAGGTTTGCTTTTGAAAAAACGCTCTTCTCAGAAATCTCTAAAAAATCGTGCACGGCAGGAAATCGTCCCAGAAAAAAATCCTTTTACTAAATTGAAGGTTTTGATGCGCTCTTTCGATTGAATTTTGGCCAGAAACCCGGAACTCAAAGTCTGATTTTAGAGAGCTCTTTTTCTGAAATACTTGGGCGATGTCTGTATCCGCTCTTAAAACTGTATGTCTTCCATCATTGGAGAACCACTCATAAAACCCACAATTTTTATATTTCAGATTTGTAGCCGTGGGGTCGGAGACGAACATTTTATTTTTCGATTCACAATTTTCGACCAGTCATTTTTAGAGGTATTTTTTTTTTGACTATTTTACAGATAACACTATCAAATTAAAAGAATTTAGTTTCAAACAAAAAGCCATTCGAAAACATGCGCCATAAACTGCTTGGGCCCAAAATTTGAAGCTTTTCCAAAATTTATTTCCAGAGATGTAGTCATACTAGTGTTTTACGTCTTATTTTCACTCTATTTTTCCTATTAAATTTTTGGTTTTAAACATAATTTTAAACTGAACATCAAATTCGAAGTCCCGGCTCGTTCTCGCTCGAAAGATCGACAAGTCGTCAAGTCGAAGCATAAATGCCAGCACATTTACGCTTGCGCGTTTTACGCTGCGCGTGAAGTGTTCTTTCTGGCTTCTCATAATAGATCGACAAAGTGCAATATCGATACATATTTTTTTTAAGTTAATCATAGATTAACATTAAAGACTGAGTACGCTTTATTTTTTTTCTAATAATGTCAATCCAATGTATTTTTCTTAATTTAATATAATTATCTTGCGACCCATAATGTACCTATGAAATAAAAAAAATGGCATTCGAGGTTTAGCCAAAAAAGATTCGAAGCTTTAGGTCAAATTCTCACTAGGTGGTATCATTAGGTTTCTGAAAAATTTATTGCTCCAATATATTTGTCGGAGTTTCATCATTTTGTAAGAAAGGCTCTATTTCACCTCTGGTGATATTAAATCGGGTTTTTTAATAATTCGGCTTTATTAACAACTTCGGTTGAAAGAATTTCCATAGCAATAAAAGTAGTTTAGATATTGTTTTTATATTTCAACCTCCTACGGCTCTAGTGCTCTATAAATTTTCATCCACTTTAGGCTTGGTAAACAGAAACGTTAAAAAAACTCAATTTTGATCTTGTCGGGAAGGTGTACCTTATTTACAAAAGATGTAACAACATTTTCCGTTCAAAATCTTACCAAAATTGTAATAGTTTATTTTCATTCCATAAGGCTGTTGCAAATATTTTTTTAAAGTTTTTGTCCCTCGAATCTGATCACAGTCGAGGGCAAACAATAAAAAAAAGTATTGGAAATAACCGGTCATGGTATCAACATTTGAATGCTAAAAGTGTTTAAAATGCATTATACAGTTGTCCAGTTTTACAGTTGTATTGCAACCATTGATTTCCAAGATTTCTAAGTATTGACGAAAATTTTATTTTGGCGAAAAGTTTAGATAATGTAAACTTTTGCTTGAATTTCTGGAACTCGGGAAATAAAAATAAGTGGATTAGGTTTTTTTCGGGAATTCCCCGGATTTTTTCCCTGGACGGGAAATTGGACGCTCTAGTTACTTATCACCTATTTTTTTCAACGCGACGGCTTAAAATTGGTTCTAATACATGTGGTTTTGTACAAATGGACCACTTCTATCTCCAAACATGGTAAAATAATTTTTCTCATAAAATATAAAAAAACATAAAATTTGGTCTGTTGTATTTTAGATAGTCTTTTTCACTTTCTAGTACACGACACTTACATTTTACTTCAAAAGGTCTCAAATCCCATTAATTATGCCCCAATTACACTTTCCCCTCAACTCTGTCCGGAGAGGTGTCGGTGGTTAACCACGCACCGTACCCGGGAGGCCAAAAGTGCTGAAAATCATCTTGACACTTTCGACTGCCTCAAGCCATCGCCGTCCCATATCCCACTCTCCACACAACACCAACACTCCACATAGCGTAACTTAATAAAAAATAACCCATTAACGAGTGGATATCTCCGCCACCGAAAAACCACATAAATTTTCCCGATCCCCGCGACAAACCCTCGAAAGGGCCAGCAGGGACCATAAATCACGCTTTTTAAAAATTAGATGATGATTTATTAAAATCCCACGCAAATTGAGGAGTCCGAGGGACGCCACGACGTGGTCATTCCGGGGCACAATTCCGCAGGTCGCGCCGGGTGCCCGCCACTTAATCAACGAGCCTTTTGAAAGTCACAGTCGCCAGCCAAAGGGCTGATAATGACCTGTGTCTGGTCGGAACTATGGACAAGTGAGGGGGTTGAAGGCGAATCTTGGGCCCTGGCGTCGTGCCACGGTGGCTGGTCATGAATGGGAAATTTATACGGCATTTTAAGGGGTTGAGAAAAGGAGCGGGAGATTATGAATTTGGGGACACGGTAGTGGCTTGGAGCTTGAAAGACGGTATTGTTGCGAGGTGTTGAACTGAAAGAACTTCTGATGAAAAGGATGGTTTCTTTGAGGCAACTGATGAGGATGATAGAGTAGAATTGAATAACGTTTAAAACCATAGTTTGAAGCTCTGGTAATCTTGTGATAAAAATTCATGAACGTTCCTAATATTACTCATCCATCATTACAGGAACAAATAAGGCCGAATCCACTGCCATTAGCAACAAACTAACCTCAAACCATCAAATCAATACCTCGACATCTGCTCCTTTCTCACCCTTGAACGTAAACATAAAATAAAAATCCAAAATCTATTCGCCACGATTGTCTCCCTGCAACGACATAGACAGGACTTAGCACTGTGGTCCATTAGTGCGTCCTGTGGCCGCGGGCGGTCGAGGCTGGCTGGAGGTGGCCAGCATCGTCCAAATATCTGCTGGCACCGGACAAAAGGACAATCCAAACACCAAACGAAAATCGAAACAAAAACGACATGTAATTTAATTGAAATCTTCACCCTGGGAGTTCCCCGGCGTGGCGTGGTGTGGCCTGAGGACACCAACAAACACAAGATATCGCTGAAAAGCATATGTTTGAGGGAAAGTCTATGGGAAATTGGTCGTTGAATTTATGGTGTATTTGCAATAGTTTGAAATTACTCTTGGAACCCAATTTCACGAAGATCACGAAAAAAAATCTTTTCGTGATTCGACTGTCTGAAGTGTTTTTTAAGCCGGATAATCGAGTATGGACTGAATTTAAATTTGCTTTAAAACACAGACATTTTTCATGATTTTGAACTTCTTTTACTCCAATTGGATGCTTATTTTTTAATTGAGTGTTGAAATTGTTTAAGTAATATTACATAGCAAAAGAAAAGGATGGTAAAACCATGCCATAAGCTCTGATTGAAAAGAAATTCAATATTATAAACTGAATGTATTGTTTTTCTGTTCACGTACAATTTTTTTTCAAACACGTGGAATTCAAACCCAACTTTTATAAAGAGGACTTCGCTTTAGCCTGAATGACTGCCAGATGATTGAAAATTTAGATGCACAGAAATAAAAATGATGGTAATATTTATCAGGAAATGGTGACAGATCTGACAGAATGTAATATTACTCAAAATAGAGGTAATTTTCAACCTTCCTAAATTCAACTTTTTTTTTCTTTGTGGATTAAAGCCAATATGAGGTCATGTACACAGCAAATAAAAACAAAGTTGAATTTTGTTATGTTGAAAATTTGGTAGGTTGAATATTACCTCTTTTTTAAGTAAAATTACCTAAAAAATCTGTAAAAATGTAAACCTGATTCACCAGTATGAAAATTCATCGTTTGCTGATGTAATACTACACTTTTTTTTTTGTCACAAAATCTTTCACCATTTCCTGATGAATATTACCATCATTTTTTTCTGTGTAGGTCATCAGGTCGCATATTTAAAGGCTACATATTTTCACGTGTAAAATTACATAAAATATCATGAAATAATGCAACGTATATTTTAAACGCAGCTGTATTTCTACTTGTTTGCTGCGTGAACAGATTTTTTTTAAATTAAGGCTTAAGAACAAGACTAATTTTGCCATTTTATTTGACAAAGAATCCGAGCTTAATTTTTGGATATCTCGTAACGGTGAAGAAATAAAAATTTGATGTCAAAAATAAATCAATGTGAAATTGGATGTTCGATTTGATGGTGTAAAGTTTTCAACAAAAAAGTTCAAACACAGTTTCAAAGCTCTGCAATTTCCTTTTACTCAAATGCAAAGAATCGAGAGACATGCCATTTTATTGGAAATTTAAAAATGTTATGCTTTATATTTATACCTTTTTAATCTGCAATATTTCAGTGAGGTATATTTATTCATTTAGAACTTACTTTTCATTTAAATATAACATGAATTTTTGTAACTTTGCAGGGTTATCAAACAACCTAGGCCATGTGTTGTAGAAATCAATGAAACTCTAAATTACCCAAAATTGTGGCATGTTACCTGTAGGTTGGAAATCTTTATTTTATCCCTTTTCAAACGGTAGGGTTGAATTTGGGAACATTCTATTCGAAAAGATCAGAACATTTCACGAATGTTTAATTTTTTAACGTTGAAAATCGGATTAACAGTTTCCGAGATTATTGGTGATCAAAAAATGAGGGCTTATTGGGCAACACTGAGAAAATCTAATTTTCGTGTTTTTTAATATTTGCATGGCGATATCTCAGCAACTAAGGGTCGTTTCTACAAAGTTTAAAAACGTAAAATATAGAAAATTTTCTCAGCTTTTCAAAAATATTGTTTTAGAAAGTGGGCAAACATGCGCTCTAATTTAAAAAATAGGGGAAATATACCCTTTCTCAGCCTATTTCTATTATCGGCCTATCAGCACTTTGATCATGAATTACAGCTTTCATAAAGTGTTTTTGACTGTTCCAAAGTAACAAATAGCTCAAATAAAAGTGAGCAAGCAACTCTTCATTGTTGATGTATCAAAAAATGTTGATTCAATAGCAGAAAACTGCAAAAATGATGAGAATTGGTCGAACGGCTTAGGGTGATTAAAATGGGTATAATTCCCCTATATAACTGCGACTATTTTCAAAAAAGTTTCTTCAAAATGGTTTTAACTTGAAAACGGTGCAGTTTTTCAAAATTTCTCTGAAGTATTTTTTGATTGCAAATTCGATTTCACATCGAAAAATTAGGTTGAAAAAATTTTGCGACCAATATTTCAATTTAAAAAAAAATAGTATTGATTCAAAAACTCATAACTTTGCCCATTCTAGAATTTCTGAAAAGTTTGCATTTGATGTCCCTTAAAACATATCAGAAAATAAAAAAAATTAAAGTATGTTTTTTTTGCAAATCAAGTTTTAGTAATAAAAAGTGAATTTAAAATCTCCCAATTTTTTTACCGCTTATCATTTTTTTCAGTGTAGTCCTTATCCATACCTGGGTGCTGAATAGAGGTTCGCAAAACGGCCTCAATTTTGAACTGTCAAATTGGAACCAATTTACTGTTCGCCAAAAGTAGAGAGTATTGTAATCGATCATTAAAAGTTATTATTTTTTTCCTAGAAAGAAAAATTTGTGGCTTTTGAGAACCTTGAGTTGAAGTCAAGAAATCTCAAGAAAGTTGAAGGCGAGATCGTCATTTTTTTATAATTATGAATGGAACTTATTTATGGAGTCGATGCGGTTGTATCCATCCAGAAGGTGTCTTAATTGTTTGATTTCGTTTGAAACCCTACTGGTTTAGTGAAAATCTTCTCTGTTTGTTGGATCAGCTTCGCTAATATTAGCGTTGTGATTTCGCTGAACCAGGAAGAGCTGCAGGATTTCAAAATCAGCCAGGGAATTTATCCGCGACATTGCAGAATAGCAGCGAGAGCAGTTCTCTGTCACCCGCAATAAAGAAAAACTTCTTCTTATAGATCGAAACATGAAAACACACACATTTTTCAACAAAAAAAAGTAAAAAACTAGACAAAATAAAACATATAAAACATATAAAAAAATAGCTCAGTTACCAGTAAAAAAAATCATGCTTGTGCTTGAACAGTATCCGACTTTGTAGATGTAAACAAAGTGGGATCATTCGAAAATCACGTTACGCATTCTCTCTATTCATCACCCAGATCCATACCTACAACTTTGCCGAAGACTTCTAATCGATCAAAAAAATCATTTAAAAGATCATATCTTTGAATTTTCATAAATCATTTTTCTAAGGACAGCTGCCAAATTTGTATGGAAAATTATATGGAAAAACTAATGATGCAAAATGGTTTCTTTGGGCATACCGAAGGTATCAAAACAGCCGGATTAAAAAATGTCAAAAAATATTCGAATGACCGAAATCTCAGAGAAGTGAAAATCAGCAAATTAGATGAAGTTAAGAGCTGCCAAAAATACTTTAATTTCTTCTAGCATTTCTTAATGTGAAAAGCAAAATGATAATCTCCAATTTTCCAGAGAACTTCAGTAATACGAAGGATGCTGGAACTGCTCTTTATCTGCTGTCACCCACCAGCTAGCTACAGTGTCCATAGTGTTCAACCGGACCGAGCAGTGTGTGGCATCACCATTTCGATCCCGATACTCTTATTCTGTCCTGACCCAGCGTGTTTGTGTGTGCATATCCTCAGATATTGCGAGGACCTCTCGCCTCAGGGCGAGAAAGCGGGGTACAGATCGAAAACAGATAAATCAAAGCATAAAAATGTCAATATTTTGTTCAAATGTTTGCAAACACAAATGGATTAAATTCGCTCTTTTGTGCAAAAGGGAAGAAGGAATTTCAGGCAAAAATTGAAAGGGACCATAGAATTTGAAGTTCTTAGAACTGGTCGCCGTGGTCTCGACTTTCACTAATGGACCAGCTCAGAGGAGTCGTCCCTCGAGGGAGAGCTCTCTGAAAAGTGACACAGCAGATGCAGATTCGCTTTTTTTTTCTTCTCGCAGGAATCGAGTGGACCTTGAATAATCGATGTTCTCTGTCCGGGGCTTGTTGAACAAGAATTGCGCGTGTGTTCCCACCAGCAGCGCGATCGGCACCACCGTCTTTGATCTCTTTCTGCTTTCTGGAGCATAAATTGTCCCGAGGACATTGGGAAAAAAAGGTGTGACAATCAATTTCGAGCCCTTTGCCGCCGTTTGAAATTGAACCCGGGGGCGAAGGAGGAAGGTGTGAAACGTTGTTCCGTTCCTGCTTGTGCCGTCCCCCACGGCTGCCTGGACGATGGGAGACAATGGGAATGTTTGGAGATGGTGTGCCATCTTGACGCATCGCTGCGCAACTTTTTCGTCTAAATTGCTTCAATGCTTGTTAAACTCAACTACAAAAATAACTTACGACAACGTTGAACAACGGTGACGATTGAAATGCCACTGGCGAGGAATCCCCCGACTCAAAAAGGAGTCCACTTTGAAGCGTCGAATCCCGGGAAGGACCCCAGAAGGAAGCCACAGCAAAAAATCATCAAGCTCGGAGGTGTAAAGGAATGTTCGCTTCACTTGAGTTGGTTGCAAGTTGCTTTTCGGTCTCGGGGATATCTACAAAAAGCAGCCGCAGCCGCTCAACTGCAAGGTCAATTTGAGCTGGAACATTTCTAATCGATTAGATGTGGGAAATTGTTGGAGGAGAAACGGCTGGCTGGATGTGGTGGTGCTGCTGGGACAGATAAATGGCCAATGCTTGGTGGTGGCAGGGAATGTGTCATGGGACATTCCAAACTCTGGGACATCTAATCGAAAAGGGAGCGCGTTCGGTCGGATAATTGAATTTAGTTTGTTTGTAATGCGATCGTGCTTGAGGGAAGCGATAGTTCAAATGGGAAAATGAGAGCATTTATTGTAGTTTAGTAGAGGTTGTGAGTCATTGAAATGAAAACTTTGACAGCAATAACAAGACAACTTTTAATTTTCAAACTGTATGGAACATTTTTATTATATCTATTTTAGAATTTTATCTAATGAAAATCTTAATAAACATGGTTTTGATACTATACTATGGTAATGGAGAATGAATTCAATCAAATTTTACAATTTAAAATCAGTTTGATAAATTTAAATTAAATTTTTGTATTTTTGTATTTTTGTATTTTAATTTTTTTTATTTTTGTATTTTTGTATTTTTGTATTTTTGTATTTTTGTATTTTTGTATTTTTGTATTTTTGTATTTTTGTATTTTTGTATTTTTGTGTTTTTGTATTTTTTGTATTTTTGTATTTTTGTAATTTGTATTTTTATATTTTTGTATTTTTGTATTTTTGTATTTTTGTATTTTTGTATTTTTGTATTTTTGTATTTTTGTATTTTTGTATTTTTGTATTTTTGTATTTTTGTATTTTTGTATTTTTGTATTTTTGTATTTTTGTATTTTTGTATTTTTGTATTTTTGTATTTTTGTATTTTTGTATTTTTGTATTTTTGTATTTTTGTATTTTTGTATTTTTGTATTTTTGTATTTTTGTATTTTTGTATTTTTGTATTTTTGTATTTTTGTATTTTTGTATTTTTGTATTTTTGTATTTTTGTATTTTTGTATTTTTGTATTTTTGTATTTTTGTATTTTTGTATTTTTGTATTTTTGTATTTTTGTATTTTTGTATTTTTGTATTTTTGTATTTTTGTATTTTTGTATTTTTGTATTTTTGTATTTTTGTATTTTTGTATTTTTGTAATGTTTTGAAAGTTGTTTTTTTAAAGGAGATATTTTTTAAATTTTATCTTAAATTTTGATAAAACTAACCCAACCAACACTTCCCAACAAAAAACACCGCAGCAAATCAGCAACCCAATCCCAAACGATACCCACGCTGGTTTCAAATCCTCAATGTCCAGCACGGTCACCACTTCTGCGGGTCGTTTCAGGTAACTATACCTCAGCAGTCCTCCAACATGTTGGATGGCCAGTTTGTCCTTCAAGAATGACTGGAGTCCTGACTCTACCATTCTCTTGTGTGTCCTCGCGAAAGGATCCATCAGGTCCGGTTTGAAAATGTAATTCCCCAATATTGTCATTTTAACCTTCTCATCCAGCACCTTGTACAGGGAGAACATTTTGTCATCACCTCGGCACATGTGCTTCAAAAGTGCCGCGGATCCACTATCGAACAGATACGTTCGGCCAACAGCAAGGACGCCATCCCCGTCCATTGCTCCACTAATGTGTTCGAATCTAAGATTCAGACTTTCTTCCTCAATCTTTGACAGCTTGTGTGGGGGTAGCAGAATAGCAATTCCAGTACGGTTAAGATCCTCGATTGAATCGATGTCCTCGTTGCGTGGTTTGCTAGTCATCAGTGATATCAGCTTGGTTTCGTATGCGTTTAGAACTATAAAGAAGAATATCGTGAGGGCAGTCACTGCCATGCGTTCACTACTGGACGATTTCTTCAAGCTTTTGATTTCTAAACCACACAGCGACACAAGAAACAGGTCGTTCTTAAAGTGAGAAGGGAAAAATATCTTCAGTATCTTCAAAGCTACCAAGAACACCACTAAAACAATCCATACGGCCAAACTGAGCGGATTTGAGAACAGTTCGTCCACGGTGAATCGACTTCCCCGCGGAGTCACGATCACCATCGAAGAAGGATCAACTCTGGTGAACAAGCTCGGGCTGACTCCCAAAACACCAACGGTGTCCAGTATCAAATCGTTAAATCTATCGTTACGCACAATCGCCTTCGAAAAGCACTCGTAATTCATGATTGTGCACGCTGTGAAGAATGACCGTGGAGTTGCGTTCAGCATAAGAGCTGTGTATTCCAGCCAAACAATGCTTGGTCCTTGGTAGATCCCTTTGACGGAATTGTACAGCGCACTGTCCAGGCCCAAGGTAACGCAAACGATCGGGTGGCCTTTCAGATCACGAGTGTAATCGTCAAACAGTGCTGCCATGGGAAATGGTTCACGGTATTCCAGCATTTTGCTTACCAATGGCAAACTTTGGCAGATGAGTCCACTATCGACTAGTAAGTAAATTACCTGGAATCGAAGTTTGAATACGCTATGGACTGCGAGTGGAATGTCCACACAGGACTGTCCGGGTACAAAGATTATAATTTTCGCTTTTGGATGAACATTCCAGAGCATTTGATTCTCAGTAAATGTACTATAAATTGAGTGAAATTCAAAAAACAGGACTTGTGATCGCTGTATTGGGACTCCTTGTGCGTGAACTGGAGACGATAGAACCACTTTTGAAATGGAAACCAACATGTCAGATAAAAGAATTTGCTGGATTACGGATTCACTGCGTGGAAGAGTCAATTGCTCTAGGTAAAACCAGCACTCGAAGGAACCAGCTGGAACAGGACTTAAATGCTCTATGATGGATGCACTAAACTGCACTAGTTGTGAAATTCGATTTGTAGTGAAAGACTCTGACGGAAAAAAGAATTTCATTTGGAAAATTAAAAGCAACATTCGGTGCATCGTGCTGTAGCAAGTACTGTACTGAATGTACTGAATCAACTTCACCTGAACATAAGAACGTGAAAGCATTTTCATTTTACTTATTTATTACGATCAAATACAGTCCAAGTTCGATTATCTGAAGGCCTCGGAAAAAATTTCACTTCGAATAATCGAATCGCTATTATGTTTGTTGTTGTCTTATTTTGATTGTCGAGCTTACCTCAACATTACTCTGAAGTGATTTTCTATTTTTAATCAAAAATAACGGCCAGTGATAAAATATTGAAAAAAAATAACTTTCATTGAACAGAAAAATGTACATTTCAAATGTAATATTACGCAAATCTAGACAAAATAAAAAGGGTACATTTCAGAATTATTATTCTTCAGAATAAAAAATAAGACACGGACCTATCTAAAATAAAGCTTAACTTATTGAGTGTTTTGATATTGTTATCTGTGTCGTTCTGTGCTAGGGAAGATATGCTTCAGTGCACAACAATGGCCTTGTTAAATCAGTGCGTTGAGAAAATCTTTACAATTTCAAAAAAAAAAAAGAAATTAAAAGTTTTTCTCTGCACCCACTTGTTGTTTTTGTTGTTATTTCGGTTCGGTCAATGAATGCAACGTTTCCCTTTGAGCTCTGAAAAGTTCTACTATTCTACACTCTTCAATATTTTTTTTGAAATTCGACAGTTTTCTTGACAGCAGATAACAAAAAGAATGTACAAAACCCTTACGCATTTGACGTTAAATTTATCGTCATACTGTCGCCGTCGTGCTAACTTGTCGTACGTGCAGTTTTAGCCAAATTGAGTTAAGAACGCCATTTTGTGCAGCTCAAAATGCCTTTTGACCTTCACAGATTCCCAAAATTCGATTTCAATGCTGAGATATTCAACGAAATCCGAAAAAAAACTCCGTGCATTTCTGTCACTTTACATATGAAAAAAGTTTCAATCTTGTCGTGCTATCTTGTCACTCCCTGAAAATTGATGTAAGTGCGACAACTGGCCAAAAGGATTTCAGGTCAGAACACGTTTGACGAACGTACAAGTTAAACTACCGTAAACATTTGTAGTTATAACTCGAGACTCAAGCAACCAACGAAATGGCGGGTGCGACAAGATAGCACGACGACGTCGACACTATTTTTACAACCATTTGTACTATAAATAATGCAATTAGAGAGACTTGATCCCTGCATTTTTAAGTCTCAAGCTGAGCTGGTTTGAATTATCGTATATGGTTTCCTTTAGTATAGTTGGAAATAATTAACTGCAGTTTGAACCATTTTTCAAATGTTTTGTTTACACAAATTATCAGCTTTTGTAAACATGCTCGACTTTGGTCTGAAAATAATATTTAAGTTTTTAAATAATTCACATTCTAAACTTGTTTTATTTTGGACAGAAACGGTCAGGTCTTATGTGCAATTTCTGTAACTGATAAAAAAATCAATAGTTTGGATGAATAAAAAACATTTTGCTAAAGATTTCTTCAAAATTTTGAAAGGGGAATAAAGTTACCCCAAACATTCTGAAAATGCCGGTTAAGTAGTTGTTTATGCAACAAGAAGCGAAAACGAGGTTTGCCGAGTTGGATAAATACGACGGGCGCTAAAAAACATTTTTGCAACGATTAGTTTACAAAATTTTAAGCAAATCCGCTTTTTGAATATAATTTTATTTCAAATATTTATGTGATAAGTAAATTCACCGTTCAAAACAAAACAAAACTTTTCGATATAAGTGTTGAAAAGTTTAACTTTTCGGCACCCATTTCAGTGCTGAAAAGTAGAACTTTTCGGCACTAGTATTAAAAGGTATTTGTTTTCAAATCTGTTCTTTTTGGTAGTTAAAAGCAGGCCGTTTCGTTTCTTCAGAATGCCAGGAAAAGTTGACAGATTAACAGCGAGATTGCAAAAAACCGTAAAACGGGGTGGCTTTGATAGCCGGGTGACTTTGATAGGTTTGCGATTTTTCCGCAAAATGAAAAGTTTAATTAAAATACGTACGGAATGGTTTAATAGTATGATATGACCTTGGTAGAGAAGAATTCAAAGTACCTTAAGAACTTTTCATAATATGTTTAATAGTTTTAATAGTTAGTTAACTATAGTTACGGATACGGACTGCACTGGAAAAAATGTTACACGGTAAATTTTTTAGTGATTTTTTATTTGACTTTTTGTCACTAAAACTAGATTTGCAAAAAACACTATTTTTTTTCATTTTTTGATATGTTTTAGAGGACATCAAATGCCATTTTTTTAGGAATTTCAGGTTGTCCAAAAAATCTTTGACCGAGTTATGCATTTTTTATCAATAATGATTTTTTTAAATCGAAATATTGGTCGCGAAAATTTTTCAACTTCATTTTTCTATATAAAATTAAATTTGTAATCAAAAAGAACTGAATTGAAATTTTGATAAAGTGCACCGTTTTCTAGTTATATCCATTTTAAGGTGACTTTTTTGAAAAAAAAGTCGCAGTTTTTCATTTCTTTAAATTAATGCACATGTTTGCCCACTTTTGAAAAAAATATTTTTGAAGAGCTGAGAAAATTGTCTATATTTTGCTATTCTGAACTTTGTTGATACGACCCTTAGTTGCTGAGATATTGCCATGCAAGGGTTTGAAAACAGGAAAAATGATGTTTTCTAAGTCTCACCCAAACAACCCACCATTTTTTAATATCGATACCTCAGATACTAATGGTCCGATTTACAATGTTAAAATATAAAACATTCGTGAAATTTTACGATCTTTTTTTTAAGATTTTTTTAAACGAAGACTAACACTTTAAAAGGGCGTTATTTTGAATATTTAACAAAATAGAGCAATTCCAGCTCAAATCAGGAAATTTTCTGGTACTTTTGTACCCGGCCCTCTCCGATTTCAATGAAACTTTTTAGACATGTTATCCTAGGCCTATATAAGCCATTTTTGTGTATATGGAGCCAATAGTATTCGAAAATAACATTTGAGAAGGGCGTTAGGTATTTAAATATTTTTGTATTTTGCAATTTAAAAATTACTGTATCTCGAAGCCGTTGCGTCGTATCAAAAAGTGGTCAAAGACAAACTTGTAGGAAATTGGACGGGCTTTCTGAAAAAAATACACTGAAACAAAAATACACGCCACTTTAATGAGATTTTTCGATTTTTAAGTCTAAAACTTAAATTTAAAGGTGTTGTCACGATTTTTTTTCGTTCAAAATTTTTGAGAAAATAGCCTAAGATGTTACCAAAAGACTGATGAAAAATGCAGGATTGTATGTCCCTCCTAAAAAAAATACAAAAATCATTTACTAAAACTGTTTTTTTTTGAAAAGTGGTCTAAACGTCAAAATTTTCAAAAACCCATAATGGAAATCGATTCCCCAGACAATTTTACATAAAAGTCTCCATATTGACCATTGTCCTATGTCCAATCCTTTTGAAGATACAGCGGTTTTAAAAATAAAAATGATGGAAAAATGGGTTTTTTTATGGTTTTTGGCAATTTCTATATGACAGACTTGGTTTTTTAGTCTGGTAAATATTTTTACCGGAAAGCTCGTCCAATTTCCCATAAGTTTGCCTTTGACAGAATTTCAATTGGATGTAAGGGCTTGCAGATATAAGCTTAATTACATTGTTAATAACTGTAAATAGAATATTTTTTCAGTGTAATAGAAACCTGGATAGTAAATTAGCTTACGTAAATATCAAAACGAGTCAAATCAAAAAGCTGTCAAAGGCAAACTTATGAGAAATTGGACGAGCTTTCCGGTAAAAATATTTACGAGACTGAAAAACCAAGTCTGTCATATAGAAATTGCCAAAAACCATTAAAAAAAACCATTTTTCCATCATTTTTATTTTTAAAACCGCTGTATCTTCAAAAGGATTGGACATAGGACAATGGTCAATATGGAGACTTTTATGTTAAATTGTCTGGGGAATTGATTCCCGCTATGGGTTTTTGAAAATTTTGAAGTTTAGACCACTTTTCAAAAAAAACAGTTTTAGTAAATGATTTTTGTATTTTTTTAGGAGGGACATACCATCCTGCATTTTTCGTCAGTCTTTTGGTAACATCTTAGGCTATTTCCTCAAAAATTTTGAACGAAAAAAAATCGTGACAACACCTTTAAATTTAAGTTTTAGACTTAAAAATCGAAAAATCTCATAAAAGTGGCGTGTATTTTTGTTTCAGTGTATTTTTCTCAGAAAGCCCGTCCAATTTCCTACAAGTTTGTCCTTGACCACTTTTTGATACGACGCAACGGCTTCGAGATACAGTAATTTTTAAATTGCAAAATACAAAAATATTTAAATACCTAACGCCCTTCTCAAATGTTATTTTCGAGTACTATTGGCTCCATATACACAAAAATGGCTTATATAGGCCTGTCTAAAAAGTTTCATTGAAATCGGAGAGGGTCGGGTACAAAAGTACCAGAAAAATTCCTGATTTGAGCTGGAATTGCTCAATAGCAACTTTTAAATGGTAAAAAGCTAAAAACATGTTTTTTTTAATCCAAAAATAGAAGAGCAACACTAGTTGCACCCAACAATCGATTAACTTCGAAATGATAGTCACAATTTGATTTATGTTTGCCGATTGCATTCCAGGGACAACCCACATCAATCTACTTGTTATTCTCGGTCACGGCCCCAGATATCATCACGTTCCCGTACACACAGCGAAATCACAATCCCACATTCGAATGCAATAAAAATTCTACAATCAAACCATATTTCCCATGATGCACAGCACACACAAGGTCGAGCCATCCATCCATCGCCCCATCGGGGTTAATGCAATTTCTTTGCCGAGCAAACAACAACTTCATTTTTGATTCATTACATGTTTCGAACATTTTGATTTATTATGCCAGATGCAGGAGTAGCAAAAGCAGCAGCTCAGCATTGCTCAGCAGCTCAGCATTGCTGTTGTCTTGACCATATTATCTCACATATCTTGGATGTTTCGGGAGCAATTTTTCCTTGTTCCAAGAAACATAGTTACGATATTCCAGCGATGAGCGTTGAATGATTCATGCGAGTGTGCGGTTCTCCCGCGAGAGATTGGAACGGTACAAATGCGTTTCGTGCTTGGAAATATGCATCGCTAGCGTAACGGTCAAGTTACGGCGTGCACAAATTTGATGGAAATTTGACGCAGAGGCAAGAGCACGGAGAATTTTAATTTTGTCCAGCTAATCGAAAATCCAATCAAATGCGAATGCCAAATATCAACATTGAACTCGGAGAGGGTTGCCAGAAGGTTTGTTGTGTTCAGGATTTTTATTAATTGTACCGCCTTGCAACTTTAAGTAACCCTAACACCCAAAAAGCTCGATTGTGTTGTTTGTCCCGAATTGTGTCCAATTGGACAGAACAGCTGTTGTTTTGCATCATCTGTCCCAATCTGAAAACCAACCTCCCTTCCCAGAGAGAGTGAGAGGGCATCAAAAGCTTATTTACATATACCGAACAAAACAAAGCCCGGACAATGCAAGCATCTAATTGACTCAATGCTGAGAGCATGGTGCAGAACAACAAGCTGCTTTTTCGTTTTTTTTTTTCGTTCACTTTTCCGAAGCTTTTCCCCGGAAAAATGCTGCTTGTTTTGTGGCCGAGCGGTCCATTGTTGCATCATTGTAAAAAAAAGCATCGGAATTAAATTCTACCCCCGGGTGATTGGAAATGAAAACCGGAAATGCTTTTTTGGCTTGTTTTTTATTTCGTGGAAAAGGATTGTTGTTTGTTGCCAGGTTCGATCTACCGCTGCGCTGGCGATCGTATCAGTCGATGGTTGAGTCAATGGTTGTGGTGGCGTCGTTGTTGTCTATTGGAACGATAGCTTGAAAATTGGAATGTAAACCCCAATAGCTGGCTGGCTGGCATGGGATGGAAGTGCAGTGCAGGGTGAATTTTTGTGCCATCAAACGAAAGCCAAGCGTTGCATCGGGAGGGATTTGGATGCATTTTCCAGGGAAGGTAACAGGGGTAAAAATTATTGAAATTATGTTTGACATGTTGACTGACCAAATTTCAGAAGAATATAAAAAAAAAATATTTTAACGATGGCTTTTTTTATAGGAAAATTATTTTGCTAAATTCGAACCAACTTTTTTTTCTTCGAAAATTACAGGAAAATCTGCAGATATATTTCATTCTTTTTTTACGTAAACTTGAAATTCTAAAAAAAATATCCAGGACCGTGGTGTGCGTGGTTGCCTCTCACCCAGTCGGCCTGGGTTCGATCCTAGACGGTCCCGGTGGCATTTTTCGAGACGAGACTTATCTGACCACGCCTTCCGTCGGATGGGGAAGTAAATGTTGGCCCCGGTCTAACCTAAAGGGTTAGGTCGATAGCTCAGTCCAGGTGTAGGAGTCGTCTCCCTGGGTCCTGCTTTAGTGGAGTCGCTGTTAGGCAGTTGGACTCACAATCCAAAGGTCGTCAGTTCGAATCCCGGTGTGGATGGAAGCTAAGATGTAAAAAGAGGTTTGCAATTGCCTCAACAATCAAGCCTTCGGACACCTAGTTTCGAGTAGGAATCTCGCAATCGAGAATAATTTGATTAGATATTTTTTTGAAATTATAAAGTTTCTGATTGAGAACAAAACAATATCATTTTAATGGTATTTATGGTATTCATATTTACAAAATTTATCATGCTTATATTTAAAACTGAGCCATCATTTTATTTTCTCTGATTAAAATATTTAAAAATCATTAAAATACATATGAATGCCCAAACGTTTTTGTTACTTAAACATTAAAGTCAAATATACTCTCATCAAAAGTTTAACATTCTTCAACTTTTTCCAACCTTGTTCTAGACTAACTTCGTTAGCTCGATTACATGATTCACGTAAGAACAATATGTATCCAGCTTTGATTTAAAAAAAAAATGATTGAATTTTAAGATTATTGTGGGTTTTAAGATTTATTTATTTTTTTCATGGGACTTTGCCACTGGTAAAAAAAAATTCTGAGGTCAATGTGGGATCCTTCGTGTTTTTAATCTGTATCTCCCAATCAATAAATATGCTGAAATTTTGGTTATTTCCCAAACTATAATTTAACGCAACTTGTCACAAAAAAACCCCCGTTACGGTAGCGAGAGAAAACCGGAGCTAGGTCCCGGAAGCTCACAGGCGTAAAACGCCCCGGGACTAGGCAGCGCTGCCCCGATCCGGCCGCCTGCTGAAAAGTAGGAATCGCGAAGGACAAGGAGAATGACGACCCGGAACCAACGGCGCAAGCCCACGTACAAAGAGGACACCGATTGGCGACTCGGTACCTGGAATTGTAGGTCGCTGAAGTTCGAGGGTTGCGACATCGCTTTGGCGAACGAATTGCGACCCCGCAAATTCGACATTGTCGCACTGCAGGAGCTTTGCTGGCAGGGGAACAAGGACTGGGATAGTCGTAGGACTAACGCCACATTCTACCAGAGCTGCGGCACCAACAACAAGAAGCTGGGGACCGGCTTTATTGTGATGGGTAAGATGAAGGATAGGGTGATTGGCTGGAAGCACATCAGTAACCGGATGTGCAAGTTGAGGATCAGAGGCCGTCTCTTCAACTACAGCATCATCAATGTCCACTGCCCACACGAAGAAAGACCCGAAGAAGAGAAAGAAGCATTCTACGCGCGGCTGGAGAAGGAGTATGACAGCTGCTCACGAAGAGATGTGAAAATCGTCATCGGGGATTTTAACGCTCAGGTGGGAAGGGAGGTGATGTATCGACCGGTGATAGGGCCTTGCAGCCTTCACACCGCCACGAACAATAACGGCCAACGCTGCATCAACTTTGCAGCCTCCCGCGGAATGGTGGTAAGAAGTACCTTTTTCCCACGCAAAGACATCCACAAAGCCACTTGGGTATCGCCAAATGGAAGAACGAAAAATCAAATCGACCACGTTTTAATCGACGGACGATTCTTCTCGTACATAACGAACGTTCGCACGTATCGCGGTGCGAATATCGATTCGGACCACTACCTGGTAGGAGCATGCATGCGCTCAAAATTGTCGACGGTCTGCTACCAGCGACGAAGCCCTCCGACACCTCCGCTGAACGTCGAGCGTTTGCAGGATAGCGAAGTGGCTGATAGTTACGCGCAGCAGCTGGAGGCGAACCTGCCAAGTGAGGAAGAACTAGGCGCTGCTTCTCTCGAGGATGGCTGGAGTATGATTTGCTCAGCCATCGGTAGTGTCGCTGAAACTTCATTAGGTAGGGTGGAACGAGTCAGGAAAAACGATTGGTACGACGACGAGTGCCAACGATTATCGTACGAGAAGAAAGCTGCTTTCAACAGAAAGCTGCAGACCGGTACGATAGAGGACGAGGATCGATACAAACAGGCAAGGGAACGACAAACCGCGGTCTTCAAGATAAAGAAGCGCCAGCAAGAAGACCGGGACCGCGACGAGATGGAGCGGCTGTTCCTTGCAAACGAGACGCGGAAGTTCTACGGGAAGATAAACCAGTTCCGGAAAGGCTTCGTGCCGCGAGCTGAGAAGTGCCGGGACGCAGAGGGAAATCTTCTCGTGAACAGAAACGAGGCGATACGCAGGTGGAAGCAGTACTTCAATGAACACCTCAACGGCGAAACAGCAGACGGAGACGGCATAGAAGTTAACCTTGGAGCTCCCGGAGCTGATGATCAGTTCCCGGCTCCCGATCTCTGGATGGTTAAGAAGGAGATCAAGGAGCTGAAGAACAACAGAGCCGCCGGTAAAGATCGGTTGCCGAGCGAGCTTTTCAAATATGGAGGAGAGAAACTGGCTAGGGCGCTCCACAAGGTAATTTCTATGATCTGGGATGAGGAAAATCTACCGGAACAATGGATGGAGGGGGTTATATGCCCCATCTACAAAAAGGGCGATAAGTTGGATTGCTGTAACTACCGCGGCATAACTCTTATCAATGCTGCCTATAAAGTACTCTCCCAGATCCTCTGCCGTCAGCTATCACCCCACGCAAAAAGGTTCGTGGGGCCCTACCAAGCGGGCTTCACGGGCGCGCGAGCCACCACGGACCAAATATTTTGCCTCCGGCAGATCCTTGAGAAATGCCGCGAGTACAACGTGCCCACACATCACATTTTCATCGACTTCAAGGCAGCCTATGACACGGTCGACCGCGAGCAGCTATGGCAGATTATGCACGACAACGGTTTTCCGGACAAACTGACACGGCTGGTCAAGGCAACCATGGAGCGAGTAATGTGCTTTGTGCGTGTTTCGGGGGAATTATCGGAACCCTTTGAGTCACGGCGAGGGTTACGACAGGGTGATGGCTTATCTTGTCTTCTGTTCAACATCGCCCTAGAAGGTGTTATACGAAGAGCGGGCATTGACACGAGTGGCACGATATTCTTCAAGTCGGTTCAACTGCTTGGTTTTGCTGATGACATCGATATTATAGCGAGAAGTCAAGAGAAGGTGATGGAAATCTACACCGGACTGAAAGCAGCAGCCATGCAGATTGGACTGGCGATGAATGCGACGAAAACAAAGTACATGAGAGGTCGAGGCTCCAAAGACGGGGGCCCCCCGTGTCTGACTCCCCTAGCAGTGGACGGTGACGAGCTGGAGGAGGTAGACGAGTTCGTGTACTTGGGATCCCTGGTGACGGCCGATAACAACACCAGTAGGTCGATCCAGACTCGCATTCATGCAGGAAATCGTGCATACTTCGGAGTACGGAAAACCCTGACATCCGATCGAGTGCGACGCCGCACGAAGCTAGCAATCTACAAGACCCTCATTAGACCAGTCGTCCTCTTCGGCCACGAAACTTGGACTATGCTGAAAGAGGATGAACGTGCCCTTGGAGTCTTTGAACGGAAGGTGCTACGGACGATCTATGGGGGTGTGCGGACTGCTAACGGTGAGTGGCGTAGGCGCATGAACCACGAGCTGCACGCTTTGCTTGGAGGTCCGACTATCGTCCAAGAGGCGAAGGTCGGCCGACTTAGGTGGGCTGGTCACGTTGCGAGAATGCACGATGACAGTCCCGTTAAAATGATCTTCGACCGCGATCAACTGGAAGGCGGTAGAGGACGAAAACCGGGAGCACAGCGAGCACGATGGGGTGATCAAGTCAGGCGAGATATCCGGAAAATCTGCAACTTAGAAGATTGGAGACAAACAGCCCAGGATCGAGAAATATGGAGGCGTCTCCTTGTCACAGCACGGACTTCCCTCGGAGCCCTATGCTGATTGGTATGGTATGTATGTCACAAAAAAACATGCTAAAAAATTAAAAGTTGACCAAAAAATCATGAAAATACTCATTATAGAAAGATAATGATTGGAAATTGTAGAACGAGCCTAACTTAATACAGTAAAACCATATATAACGCAAATAAAAAAATAAAGCATGGATTTTCGTTAAACAAACTTTGTTCAAAATGACCCCTTAGGCAGAAAAAATACGATTTTTCTGCGGTACCGGTAAAAGGTACCAAACCAGTGAAATTTGATTTGTGGTTATTATTTATCATATTTATTACATAAATTCTCAAAAAAAAGCTCCAAAATTGAAAGTGTTTTCAATAAATTCATAATCAATCAAAAAGTTGGTTTGAAAGAGCAACTCAAACAGAGTTTCTTATTCACTTCTTTTTGATCTGGTTTATTTATAATTTATTCGTACTGTTTTGGAACACATACCTTTTCTTACAAAAAATGGCTTATATTTTTTATTTAGCAAAATGTTCATTTCATATCCAAGAAACGTTTCCATTTTCAAAACGTTGATGAAAATTAGATGTACAGCACAACAACAAGTTTTTTTCCTTTTATGTTGCTCTCTTCTCCCTCGGATTTGATCCAAATTGCGGGACAAAAACTTTGAATACAGCCTAGGTTCAATCATCCGAAGTTTCGATTATCCTAAGGTTTGTAATTGAAATATGGGCAAAAAAAATAAAAAAAATCTTCGTATTTATAACATTAAATATGAAATCTGCATTTTATTTATAATATGCTTTTTTCAATATGATGATATGATAATCAATGATCGCCGCCATTTTGACAGCCATCTTGGATTTGAAAAATTATAAATCACTTTTTTGCAATTCCGTCGTGAAACTACTCACTTTTCCTGTCATTCTTGAACGACGAAACAGCCTACTTTTCTGTACCAAAAATAACAGAATCGAATAGCAACACTTTTCAAAATAAATGCTGAAAAGTTCTACTTTTTAGCACTCAAATGGGTGCTGAAAAGTTGAACTTTTCAGCACTTGTTTCGAAAAGTAACACTTTTCAACATTTTTTTGATTTGAACGATTTATTGACAAAATACATGAAAATTTGACATAAAATTTCACTCAAAGTGTGTTGCAAAACTTGATTTTTTCAGCACTCTTCGTATTTATCCAACTCGGTGAACCTAAATGTACGACTCGTGCTGAAAAAATCCTTTTTTTGCAACTTTTAGCATAAACTACTATTTTGCAATTCCATCGTGAAACAACTCACTGTTCCTGCCATTCTCGAGCGACGAAACGGCCTTCTTTTCTCTACGAAAATCAACAGAATGGAAAATTAATACCTTTCAATACCAGTGCTGAAAAGTTCTACCTATCAGAAAGAAAAAAAATTAACACTAAAATAAAAACGAAATAAACTAAGAAAAAGATAAAATTAAGAATTCACTTAATAAAAAGCCAAGGCCATTTGCAACAATACAGGTCGGACTAAGAATATCCTTAAAAAAAATTGTATTAAATTTTGATCAAAATCGGTTCAGCCAGTGCTGAGAAAACTGAGTGACCCACATACATCCAACACAGACGGACAGAAATTTGTTCAGTTTTCGATTCTGAGTCAAAAAGTTTACATGATGGTGGGTTTCTGAGTTTTCTGCAAAAAGTTCATTATTAAAGCAGGGTTACAGTTCAAAAAATTGCACATTTTGTCCATTAAAAATATATTAAATAATTAAAAGCGGTTTGAAAATCAAAGTTGTTAACGATAAAATTATCGAGGCTCGATAACGGTAGTTCTATCTTTATCATCGGGACAATAACGATAATTAATCGTTATCGTTATTTCAATAATTCAATTGGATATAAGATTATGGATGATTACTCATTTTTAAAATGTTTCTAAAATCGAACCTTATCATATTTAATATTCAATGTCTTAACAAAGATTTTTTTTAAATGTAGTAAGTTTGAAAGTTTAAATACTCAAAAATGTTCACAAAATATCGTATGCCCAAAATTTGCTTTTCAAAGTCAATGCAAGTGAACAGAAATGTTTTAAAATAATGTATTTTTACCGTTTACCATAAGGCGAAGTAGGGTCCAAATTGCCCATGGGACCATCCATAAACCACGTGGACACTTTAGGGGGGGAGGCGATTGTCCACGCTCCATACAAAAAAGATTTTTTTTGTAAGGACAATTGTCCACGAAGGGGGGTGGGGAGTTCGAGATTCCCAAAAAAGTGTCCACGTGGTTTATGGATGGTCCCCATATAATTTTTGCAATGTTGTCACTTTTTATTTGAAATGTTGTTCCAATCGAGCGTGCTATCTGGACTCACTCTGACAATGCGACAATTTGCTATAGAGAATTTCAGTCAGAGGCCATTTTGTCACTCTTACCACACTGGAAACCAATAAAAAAAAACTAAAAAATGATTTATTAGTTCAATAACAAACCCTCAATACAGCCCTGGCCGCTGTTTTGTTTGGATCTGCACTTGCCCAAATGTTGCCTCTGATCGGGCCCCACACAATCAACTTTTTCCCCCAAAGCTATCCGAAAACTGACTCATCTCAGCTGTTACTCCACAAAACTTGCTTACATTCCCCAAATTGCCACGAATATTTGGCACCAGTTGACATAAAGGTCTCCTGCAGCCTGCAGCCCAGGACAGCCGACATTGCACACGATTCCGTTGTTGCATCTATGCAGCTTTTTTTGTGTGGGTCATTTTTTTGCATTGTTGTGTGACATTTTGTTTTCAATATGGTGGTCGTGGTCCTCACTGGAACAAAGCAAAAACCACATTGTAAACAGATTGTGTTTCGAAATCGAACACGAAATCGCACGTTAATTGCGTTTTGGTGTGGCGTCATCGAATACCGAGCGAGAGGTGATGCGAAAAATTTGGGCGTGTAAGCCAAACAACAACAGTTTGGGTAAATATTACGTACACGGTTATGAATAATTGAGGTTTTTTGTAGAATTTTTTTACTAGAAATGTTCAACAAATAACATTACTTACCAGAATAACATTTCAGATTTCATTAAAATAACAAAACATTTTACTCAGTGCAGCTTCACCATTTCCGATGAAATCGAAATCCGAACTCTTCTCCTCTCTGATAATGGCATTAAAAATTTGCGCCCACAGAAAGATGGACGGTTATTGCGTTATTTAAGTTTGTGCGGATCGCGGTGAAGCGCGGAACAAGCAATTACATTTTGGCCAGCCTGATACGAATAAAAAGCCCTTTTTGGACGGAAATCAATTCGTTAATTAAGTCGCATCGAGGGAGTGCGTGTGAGGGTGTTTGTGCGTTGGAAAACTGTTCAATTATTGAGCGATCAAATGAAACTGAGCCTGGCTGTCAGAATTGACAATTATTGTGGTGGAATCGCTTTTATTTACCTCGACTAAGGGACATAATTCGTAATGCATTTATGTGTGCTATTTTCAGACGAAAACCACAACTCCATTAACGAATAAAAGAAGAGTTGATTCGGGTTATGGGAAGGGGTACGAAAAATATCGAATTTCCTATCAAATTGCAGTTGATATTTTATTTGCACACAATGTCTGAATAAAAAGCAATCCACCTGAGTTTCAAAAGAAGCCATTTTGCATCATCAGTTGTTCCATATAGGTCTCCATACAATTTTGACGCTGGTCAATCAATGGTCATACAAAATGGGCTAAAAAAATCGAAAATCTGAGGAAGAATTTAAAACATCAGTTGGGTGTGTTGGATTAAGTTGTAGGTTTCAGTTGTTATTTGCAATATGTATAGACGGAAAAATATTCCCGATCTGCAATAAAAATTTCGAAATGCTGAGAAAAAATCTAATAAATTTCTTTTTTTATATATAATATATATATAATAATCAATGAAATGAAATGATTTTTTTTTCTTACCTGATATATTTTTTTATTAAATAATGTTTAAATTTTGTAACTTGAACGAGGTTACCATCATTGATGAAGCCTAATTAAAAAAAAACATGTATAAGTCTATCTGATAAAAAAAATGCACAATTTCTTTTTTGTTTAAAAATATGATTAATATTTGCAACATTTGCTTCAAATGTTGTTTATATAAATAGTTTGATTATTTCATAATAATTTCAAAACTTCGTTTCGTTCGATTGGCTTTCTTTAGAAGAAAATCAAAATGTTCATTGAAGTTTTTGTGTTCCTCGAAATTATCCCCGGTTTTGCACGCCTCGGTAAAACACAGCCAAGTGCTTATCTGATGGGGTAGGGTAGAGGACCCAGTTTTCGCCCTGCTCCAGTTTTCGCCCACCTACTGGATTTAATCTGTATTTAGCAAACTTATACCATTTTTTGGTTGAATTTACTATGCAGGTTTACATATTCATTCATTTCTAGTACTAATTGAAACTTTTCTAATGAATTTCTATTGTTTATTAAGTTTTTATAAGCTTTTCAAAAAAAAGCCTTACTGCAGCCGCCATATTTTTTTCAATTTAGACTACAGCGGGTAATAATGTTAATGAGGGAAAACAACTCATTTTGTCCACTGTATGTCTGAATTTCATGAAAATCTAGTGATTTACCTGTTTTAAACGTTTTCCAAAGGTTATATCAATAAAATAAAGTGGGCGATTTCTGGGGTCATGAAAAAACATGCGATTCAATTTTCGTCCAGGACGAAATCTATTATTGTGTTTTCAGATTTTATCTAGAACCAGTTTTCGTTTACCAAAAAACTTATCTAATCGCAGCGAAATGTGCTTGAAAATATTTTTGGAACATTCTAGATTATTTTTATAGGTTAAATAATCATTTTAATTAGTTTCATTCATTAGGGGGTTTTGGTAGTTCAAAAATTGACCTAAGCTGGGACACCTAGTTCAAATGTAGTAAAAGTTTACTGGTACAGAGGAAAACAAATTAAGCAGAGGATGGGAAAGTAGTTACACATGTGCTTTAATATTTTTATTAAGAAGTACTCGAAGTTTTATATTGAGTCAATTCGGGAGCGAATGGCCCATAGGGTTAAAGCTCCCCTAACAAAATCCATAACAACATGGAGCTAATTGTAACTGTGTGCTCTTATCTTGGGTGAATAGGGACACATGAGTTCTATCACAAATTTTGATTTAGTCATTAGTGAGAGTGAGAACATGTTTTGGTTTTAGTTAGAATATACAAAGAACCTAAAAAATAGTAGGACATCTGTAAAGAAAGCTCCTAGGGTTTTTTGAACTTCAATTTATTTTACGACAAAATATGTGCAAATCAATGAAATTGAGCTTCGGGAACATGTTGTGTATCAATAGGAGACCATATTTGCTTAGCTTTGTGTCATAATTTCATATGGTTTCTTGATTTTTGTCGTGGGCGAAAACTGGTTCCAAGGATGGACGAAAATTGGATTAAGGGGGGCGAAAATAGGCTCTTCAGAGCGTTTTATAAAAACACAAAATTTTATCAAAAATGAACATGTAAATGATGAAAACTTTGTGGAAACTTAAAATCAAATAGTTTATCAACGTTATACAACATATAGAACCAAATACCATAAATTGTCATTAAATACTCATCAAATTTTCTAGATTGCCACTATAAAGTGGGCGATTTCTGGGTCCTCTACCCTAAATGGGTTTCGAATTATGAGGATTTTTAATTTTAGTTTATTTACAATATGGGTAACAAACGATCGAGATTTTTTCAAACATTTCCAATTTTTTTTAAATACTCACACTTTTTACAAAACTACGTATTTTTGAAAAAAAAAACTCAAAATTTCGAATGTAATAACAATATTTTTTGAAAATACTACAAAAAAACACAAAAATACGTTTCTTAGACAAAAAAATAATAGTTTCAGTTTTTTTCACTATGGGTATCAAATGATTGGGATTTTTGCATAAATTTCGAATACAGTATCTTTTTTTTTTGAAAATACTCAAAATTTACACGTAACTACATATTTTCGAAAAAGCACTCAAAATGTAATTTTTTTACAACATGGTTTTTAAACGATCGAGATTTTTTCATACATTTCGAAAGTTGTAACACAATTTTTGAAAATACTCAAAATTTTCACAAAACTACGAATTTTCGAAAAAATGTTCAAAATGTCAGTTTTTTACAATATGGGTATCAAATGATCGTGGTATTTGAATGTATTTCGAAAGCTGTAACTTTTTTTTAAATACTCAAAATTTTCACAAAACTACGCATTTTCTAAAAAAAACCTGAAAATTTTAAAGCTTCATAATTTATTCAATTTTTTTCCAGTATTCTAAAATTTGTGTTATAACATTCGAAATGATTGAAAAAATTCCGACCATTTGCTACTTAACTGAAATTTTGAGTGTTTTTTTTCGAAAATACGTAGTCTAGTGAAAACTTTTAGTATTTTTAAAAAAAGGTTGTTGTTACATTCGAAATGTATAAAAAATTCTGATCATTTGATACCCGTTTAGTAAAAAACATAAATTTTGAGTATTTTTTTGAAAATACGTAGTTTTGAGAACATTTTCAGTATTTTCAAAAAAAATTTTATGACATTCGTAATGTATGACTGAAACTTGACCATTTGATACCAGTTTTGTATTAACAAATATTTTGAGGTTTATTAAGAGTAAAAAAACTGCATTTTCGAATTACATGCAAAATACGAAAATTTTCATGTAACTATAATAACAATGAATAGCTGCCATCATGCCAATTCTAAAACACTTTAATTTTTTGAAGTTTGCATGATTTTTCATTCGATTATAGCCAATGTCTCCCATATAGCCAAAATTTCAATCAATAGATGGAATAGACTGCGAAGTTATAAAATTTGGAAAATACAGTGATTTTTGTAATTTTTTTAAAAGTATTGTTTTATTTGGTAATTATGAAGTTATGATTTCTTAAAAATAAATTTAAAGGTTTTTTTTAGTTTTGCCTTCCTCACCTTACTGACCTCATAGACCCACCTTCTATATACTTATCGACTCAGAATCAAATTCTGAACAAATGTCTGTGTGTGTGGTGGGATGTTGATCAAAAAAATTGCACTGGGTTATCTCGGCACTGGCTGAACCGATTTGGACCGCTTTGGGCTCATTCGATCTGTCTTGGGGTCCCATAAGTCGCTTTTGAAATTTATAAAGTTATATTAAGTATTTCAAATGTTATGCTAAAAAAACGATTTTAACAAAAGTACGGAAGAATGAGAATAGGGTGGTCATGTTTCACATTTTTAGAAAGGTATTCGAAAGACCTTTCCAACGAGTTCAAAAGATTGAAGATCTGACAATCCTTTCAAAAGTTAAAAGCATGTAAGTGCCCTGAATTTTGAAGATCTGACTACCCAATCTGATGGTTTGAATAATGAATCATGTTGATAGAACACTGAAAGGTCCGCCGTTTTGTGTATATTTAGGATAGACATTACCCTTTAAATGTGAGGAAGGCATCAACCACATAAGGGTGGATTAAGTAACGATTTTGGTTATAAACTTTAAATTATTTCAAGACTTTTTTGCTTAATATTAAAAGAAGGATTTTTTTAGCAACATTAAGCCGATGCAAATTTTTTCAAAGTTGTTATTTCATGACTCTGGTCGATGTCGAGGAAGAAATATAAAAATTTAATTTACAAGCCAGAATTTAAACATTTTAATGAAAAAAACCATTGGAAAATGCATAATACACTGCACACCGATATTTCAACCTGTCTTTTAAGGGAGATGACAATAACTTTAAATAATTAAATAAAATTTGTACCAGCCTTAAAAACATAATTTCCTATAAAAAATTAAAAGGTCATGTAAAACGCTTCAATTCGTGTTTCATTACATCAAATTTTGGATTTTTTTCAGGGATATTTTTTACCTCTTTCAAAACTTTATACCAAAGGGCCAAATTTAAAAGAATATTACCAACATATTTCATTAAAAAACAATTTACCAAATTGTTCTTGAAATTTAATTAAATGGGATTTAGGTGAGAGTAGATTGGCTCGAGAAAAGAAAAAAAAAAAACATTTTCTTCAGTTGTTTAAAATTTAACAATCGCCAAAACAATGATTTTCTGTTTAAGGAAAACAATAAATTTCATATAACGTCATCTGGCAGTTTTTGATCGATTTTTTTGTTTAAACTCAAAAGTAACCCCAGATCGCCAGCACACGACCGTTTTGTGGTAGCCGCTTTAAGAGGTCCCACGTTTTGCGTTCAACCCTCTCCGCCTTCTTGATCGATCCAACGATCAAATTTGTTGACGGGAAGGGGTTCAAAAAGGCTTCTGAAACCACAAAAAAACATCCAGTGCTGCAGTACGACGGCACACTAGACGATACTTCCAGGAAGCAAAAAATTATGCGAAATTCGATATCGAGCTTCGGTGGCGTAATTCGCAACTGTTGTTTTTTAAAACTCTTGTGAGGGAAAAAATAAGTAATGACGGCGTGAGTCGATTATTTGGTCAATTAAGTGAAAAGATTCTGTTAAAAATTTGTATTTTGTTTATATGGAAGTATCATCAAAGTTTTTGTAGGAAAAAATAAATGCTCAAATTTTAATTAATTTGTTTCACAAAGCTCAAACATTCAACGATAACAGTTTAGAATTAAAAACTCGATAAATTCAAAAGAACAAAGAAATACAAAAAAGCAAATCTCAGTTCAAGTAAACCAACAATGGGCAAACTTTTCAATTCACTGTAATCAACCAACCATTCATCCTTCCGAACCTCAATTTGGACTAACACGCCGAAAGTTAAAACAATATTATTCAAGTCCGATCACGATTCCGTTCTGTTCCTGATTCCCCCCTGCCCCACCCTTCTTCCCTTCAACATTTCCCTGCAGCAATAAAACTTCAATCTTCGCGGGCCAGAATCGGGCAAATAATCAATTTAAATTAATTTTGGCATTTAATGCCAAAAGGAAACTTATCCTCGTGCTGCCGACTTTCTCTCCGTGGATCTTGGACGATGTGTGGGCCCCAGGACTTGCCACGAGAGACCGGGGAAAGGGAAGAAATCGAAGCAACGATTCTGCAATCGATCTTCCTTCGTCCATCCGGGCTGAAGGAAAAGTTTTGTCGTCCGTCGTGCACAGCGTTGATATCTTAGCAGTGCGCGCGTTGTGGTCCAAGCGACTTGGCATGGTATCAAATGGGGTTCCCATCCGTGGGTACAGGGTGACTGCTTGACTGTAGAAAATTGACTTAGCAGCGATTTCACGTCAAACCAGCAGGGTCCAGATTAAAACGGATCCGATTTGGTTTGAGAAATTCTTGGACAAATGACTAGATCCGTATTTTTTGTTTGGTGATTAGGGTGGTTCTATCTGAAATAAGGTGGTCAAAAAAGGTGTTTTTGCAAAAACCATCTCCAACAAAACCACCATTCTATCTCCGTTTTTACCAATTTTAGCTTGCCACATAAAAAAGTAATTAGTTGGACTTTTAATGAGAAATATTAGGAAATTTTAAAAGCATAGCTGAATACATTTACAGATCAAACGAAAACTTTGTTTGCTGATTTGAAGGCCTTGGAGACAAAAAGCTCAGAACTGAAAATAGCTAGGATGGTTCACATTTTAGGCATAAAATTTTCAAATCGTAATGTTATTAGTGCCACCTCATTGGTCATCATTTATCAAATGACATGACTGATAGTTTTTGTTCCAATATCAATGTTAAAAATGAAATTTTCGTGAATTGATTATTTTCAAAACATTTTATATCTGGTTGAAAAAAAGCTCAAACAGCAATTCCCACGAAAACAGCTCAAACAAAAATTTAAGTGATGGCTAAAATAATTCGACACATTTTTTTTTTGTTTGGCAAACACCGTGTTAGGGAGGCCTAAAAAGTGAATTTGTTTGATGATTTTCGCAAAAAACCATATTTTTCTTAAATCATAATTTTGAGTCGTTTTGTTCGATTTTTTTCTAAATAAGTTGTGCTTTGATAAAAAAAAAAGTTTGAAGATTCAAAAACAAAGCCACACATTCGAAACTGTTGCATGAACAAATTTCAAATGCTGCTTTGAAGATATTGGGACATTAACTTGAATGTTTGAAAATAGTCAAATTAATCCTCGCGCGATAACATACATTATTGAATGACGCAACATCGCTCAAATTTTCAAATTATCGCAGTTTTAGGGAAATAATCAGATATTATGTTTAATATTATGTTATGATATTATGTTTTGGTTATTATTCCATTTCAGATTTTATTTCCCAAAATAAAACAATATTTCGGAATTTAAACATTGAAACTCCAAAACATTTTGATTTAATCTTTATTTTCCGAGAAATATTAACAAACATAGACTTTTTAGTCTCAAGATCTTCAAAACAGCATTTAATGAATTCAAACATTCTTTTCAAATATTTGGCTAAATTTTAAAAATATTATTTGCTAAAATCCCTACTTCTCATCTGTCGAGTGCAACTCGGAGTGAAAGATTTTGATGAAAAGGTTTTTGCGAAAATTTAAACTATTTCAGTGAAGTCTTATATTGTCAAATGCCGGCAGGACAATTTTTTCTTCGAATCTTGCTGATTCCGTGGGGAATAAATGCACTTATGAGTCAATCGAGTGAATAAATTTGAAAATGGATTGCATAATATGGTAATTAATGGTTTTTTTTAGAAATTTAAAAACATTTTGATTTTTAATGTTTCAGTTAGTTTGAGATTTCAATTATTTTTTTATCCATGTTGACTTTTATAGTCAACATGGAAATGAGAATTAATTGGATGGAAATTGGGAAATAAACAAAAGCTTGTTAATTTGATTTTAATTGAACTTTTAAATAAACTTTTCAAAATAAGAACATGGACAACAGTTACCCCTTAGGACTTCAGTCGGAGACACTTCCCAGTAACCTTCGACTACCGTATTAATGATACTTCTGTCGAACGGGTCACTCACGTGAAGGATTTGGGAGTCATCTTGGACACGCAACTCACTTTCAAGCAGCATCTGTCATACATAATCGCCAAAGCCTCCCGACAACTAGGATTGGTAATCCGCATGACGCGCAAGTTCACTGACATTTATTGTCTAAAGACCCTGTACTGCTCGCTGGTTCGATCCACTCTAGAGTACTGCTCGACAGTGTGGTCCCCGCACTACAACAACGCTGTTTGTCGCCTCGAAAGCATCCAACGAAGGTTTGTGCGATATGCCCTCAGGCAGCTGCCGTGGACAAATCCCTTGCATCTTCCGCCGTACGAACAACGCTGCCGTTTGATCGACCTCGATACACTACAGCTACGACGAGACCTAGCCCGTGCGATGACTTCTGCTGATGTCCTACTCGGCCGGATTGATTGCCCTGATCTGCGTAACCAGATTCAGCTCCGAGTGCCTACCCGTCAACTACGCCACACGCCAGCTCTCGAAGTTCCGTTTCGTCGCACCAACTACAGCGCGAATGGTGCCATCAACGGACTAAAGAGAGCGTTTAACAAAGTGTCCAGTGAGTTTAGCTTAGATGTGTCCCGTACTACGTTGCGTTTTAAGTTTGTGTCCTTGTTAAGATCTTTGTTACGTATGTAAATTTAGTTTTAAGTGCATCATTGGGGCAAAATAAGTGCCTGTTGAGAAGAAATAAACAACAAACTGCATGAAGGACAAAGTTTCATGCAAATCGAAAAGGTGTTAAGGCAACTGATGTGTGATTTGGAGAAGAACAACCCAATATTCACATGTCCATTTTGTATGATCAGATTGCAAAATTGTGTCGCACAGAAAAAAATTGAAATGGATCCATTTCACATAGGGGTAATTCTCTACCAACTCACACGAAATCGGGAAAAGTTGCTCCGACCCCTCTTCGATTTGCGTGAAACTTTGTCCTAAGGGGTAACTTTTGTCCCTGATCACGAATCCGAGGTCCGTTTTTTGATATCTCGTGACGAAGGGGCGGTACGACCCCTTCAATTTTGGAACATGCTAAAAAGAAGCGTTTTTCAATAATTTGCAGCCTGAAACGGTGATGAGATAGAAATTTGGTGTCAAAGGGACTTTTATTTAAAATTGGACGCCCGATTTGATGGCGTACTCAGAATTCCGAAAAAACGTATTTTTCATCGAAAAAACACTTTTTTTTAAACTCTGCCATTTTCCGTTACTCGACTGTGAAATTTTTTGTAACAAGTCATTTTATGGAAATGTTTATGCACTTTTAAAATTTACATTGACCCGGAAGGGTCATTTTTCATTTAAAACAAAAATTTTCATTTTATTCATTTTCATTTTTTTCGTGTTTTTTTTCTAATTTTGCAGGGTTATTTTAGAGTGTAACAATGTGCTACAAAGTTTTAGAGCAGACAATTACAAAAATTTTGATTTATACATATTAGGGGTTGAAAAAGATGGTCATCGTTGACCATGGCCGTTCGTGGTCACTCACGACAGACACGGACGACGAAACAAAGAGAAACGCAAAAAGTAACTTTTTCAAAACTTTGTTTTCGTAAAATCGCGATAACTCGTGATGTTTATGAGCAAATCGCTTATCCCTTAGCTCTACAACTTTGTAGATTATTGTTACACTCTAAAAAATAACCATGCAAAGTTAGAAAAAACACGAAATTTAAAATGAAAAATTTTGTTCTAGATGAAAAAATGATCCTTCTGGATCAATGTAAATTTGAAAAGTACAATAAATTTCCCTTAAAATGCCATGTTTCAAAAAAAATTACAGTCGAGCAACGGAAAATGAAAAATAAGTTTTTTTTCGGAATTCTGAGTACGCCATCAAATCAAGTCCCTTTGACACCAAATTTCTATCTCATCACCGTTTCAGGCTGCAAATAATTGAAAAACACCTCTTTTTTCGCATGTTCAAAAATGGAAGGGGTCGTACCGCCCCTCCGTCACGAGATATCAAAAAACGGACCTCGGATTCGTGATCAGGAACAAAAGTTACCCCTTAGGACAAAGTTTCACGCAAATCGAAGAGGGGTCAGGGCAACTGCTATGTGAGTTGGTGGAGAATTACCCATAGCATGCCCACAGAAATAGTCTTATACAAGAGCAATTCCAGCCCAAAACAGGAATTTTTCAGGTACTTTTTTCTCGACCCTCTCCGATTTTAATGAAACTTTGTAGACATGTTATCCTACGCTTATATAAGCCATTTTTGTGTATATGGAGCCAGTTCCACACGATAATGACATTTGAGAAGGGCGTAAGTGTTTTAAATATTTTTGTAATTCGGAATTTAAAAATTTCTGTATTTCGAAACCGTTGCATCGTATCAAAAAGTGGTCAAAGACAAACTTGTAGAAAATTTTACGGGCTTTTCGATAAAAATACACTGAAAGAAAAAAACACCCAACTTTTATGAGATTTTTTGATTTTTAAGTTTAAAAGTCAAATTTGAAGGGGAGCCCACGATTTTTTTTCGTTCAAAATTTTTGTGAAGATAGCCTAAAATGTTACAAAAAGACTCACGAAAAATGGAGGATGAAGCAACTCACCTAAAAAAATACAAAAATCATTTACTGAAACTGTTTTTTTGAAAAGTGCTCTAAACGTCAAAATTTTCAAAAACCGAATACGGGAATCGATTCTCCAGACAATTTTACATAAAAGTCTCCATATTGACCATTGTCCTAAGTCCAATCCTTGTGAAGTTACAGCGGTTTTAAAAATAAAAATGTAGAAAAAATAGGTTTTTTGATGGTTTTTGGCAATTTCTATATGACAGACTTAATTTTTCAGTCTCGTAAATATTTTTACCGGAAAGCTCGTCAAATTTCCCATAAGTTTGTCTTTGAAAACATTTAAATTGGATGTATGAGCTTGCAGATATAAGCTAATTACATTGCTCATAATTGAAAACATCATATTTTTTCAGTGTAGTATAGTAACCTGGATAGTAAATTAGCTTATATCTGTAAGCCCATACATCCAATTGAAATGTGGTCAAAGACAAACTTATGGGAAATTTGACGAGCTTTCCGGTAAAAATATTTACGAGGCTGAAAAATCAAGTGTGTCGTATAGAAATTGCCAAAAACCATCAAAAAACCTATTTTTTCTACATTTTTATTTTTAAAACCGCTGTAACTTCACAAGGATTGGACTTAGGACAATGGTCAATATGGAGACTTTTATGTAAAATTGTCTGGAGAATCGATTCCCGTATTCGGTTTTTGAAAATTTTGACGTTTAGAGCACTTTTCAAAAAAACAGTTTCAGTAAATGATTTTTGTATTTTTTTAGGTGAGTTGCTCCATCCTGCATTTTTCGTGAGTCTTTTTGTAACATTTTAGGCTATCTTCACAAAAATTTTGAACGAAAAAAAATCGTGGGCTCCCCTTCAAATTTGACTTTTAAACTAAAAAATCAAAAAATCTCATAAAAGTTGGGTGTTTTTTTTCTTTCAGTGTATTTTTATCGAAAAGCCCGTGAAATTTCCTACAAGTTTGTCTTTGACCACTTTTTGATACGATGCAACGGCTTCGAAATACAGAAATATTTAAATTCCGAATTACAAAAATATTTAAAACACTTACGCTCTTCTCAAATGTCATTATCGAGTGAAACTGGCTCCATATACACAAAAATGGCTTATATAAGCGAAGGATAACATATCTACAAAGTTTCATTGAAATCGGAGAGGGTTGGGTACAACCGATTCCCTATTTGGCATGGAATTGCTCACAAAACAAATAATTCAAAAAAATGTATTCCCGAAAATTTTTTAAAAGGTTTAGACAATTGATTCGGAATTATGATTTGACCAGTTTTTCTATCCGTGTGCCTTTCACAATTCGAACAATTCAACAATTAAATCGTGCATAAGCTGATCCCGAGAAGCCACCCTGTCAACCATTTGATACCAAATGAACCCGGAGGGATGGATGGACCTGGATCAGGGCAGACACAGTGTGGAGGACAAGTGGGGTTAAACCGTTCCAGTTTGCTGCTGCCTCAGCTGCGGTATCCAGCTTTGATTATACTTTTAAGGATGCTCACGTTTTTCTTCGGCGAGCGGATTTTGTCTTGTCGAAGTCGTCTTCTTCCGGTCCCTCCCCTTCCCCCCGCTCGTGTGGAATGCAACGGAATGCAATTTTAAATCACACACACACACACGATGGTGAGATAGGAGGGGGTGGTGGGGGCGCAGCAGATTGCATCTCTCAGGATGACATGGCTGTTGGCCAACTGGTGGCTCGGCTTAAGGGGTGGGGCGGGTGGCAACATGTCACGATTTACACACGTGATAAAGTTCCATTGTTTGTTTGCTTTTGTACGCGGATTAGTTGTTGCATCGGCTGCGAAGTGAGTGCATCATCGCTGGCAATCGCGGAAGAATCGCAATAACCGAGCGACGAGACGGGTTCGAAGGCATGTTCGATGTCATCGTGATTTTGGGAGGTAATTGGTCGGGGTTTATTGAAGGAACGAGGACGAAGAACCACTTGTGTGCTGCATACAATGTAGAGAGCTTATAGTTTTTTGAGAAGCACAATTTTTAAAATAAATATTGAACGTTGATCAATAATTTTTTAAGTCCGACACAGAAAAAATCACATCATGAAATGTGGACCGAAGCAGTGTAAGCAAAAATGCGTTTTCCTCCAAAAATGTGTAATTTTACATATTTTTTGTGTAAAAGCATTTTTTTTATCCTTCATTCCATAATTTAGTTTTTTGTTAGTGTATAGTGTATAGTAGTGTATAGTAAAATTTCCTAGTTTATCAACAATTTTTTTTTTGTATGAATTGAAAACAGCAGAAGAATCTGCTAAAATTAGTGTTTAAATATCCTTCCTTTTCAACAAGTTACACCACAAATGTTGTAAAATAGTTCTCCCTTTTAGCTGATGTCGGCAAGATGAAGTGCAGCAAAAAAAGAGAGACCTCCCCTCAACAAAATCACAACAAGTAGCAATGCGGTGTGTTCGACATCGTGTGACATTATGTCAGGTGAGGAAGCGAACTTCTCTACTTCGTCTCTCTCTCTCGATGAGTTCCGCCAATACACAATAAAACATTTATTCACACATTTGGATAAATTGATGTGCGGTGCCGATAAGGATTGTGTTCCCCGAGATCCCGGCCCTGGAGGCGCACTCCGTCTGCGATTCCTTTTAAGGGATAATAAATTTCGCGTTCAACTTTTTCTTATCCCCCTTTCCGTTGAGGTTGTTCCTTGGCGGGCTTTTTTTCTTTCTTTTTGATCGCGCACAGGTCACCAGGTTGAGCTTTGTCCACTTTGGTGGCGGCTTTTTCAAGCTGGGTTTGGACGGAAATCCCCATGGGAACTTGAAGGAGCTTGGCAGATACAGTAGTTGCTACAAGGGACTTTGAAATTTCTTTAGAACCAATCCGCAAATGAGTTACAGATTTTTCAAAACATTTTTTAATTCCAATACAATCACTTTCAACAAATCTACTCCGTAATCGCTCAATATCTCGAGTATCTCGAGTGGTCCAGAGTAATCGTGCCGATTGGTTGACAGTGATTCGACTGGATTCCGACAAACAGTGACCTCCGCTCCCTCCACCAACCGCTGCCCCCAGCTGCTGGGTCCGGGACGATTGACACTTCAACCAAGTGGCCATTGAAGATCTATCATGTCGGCTCGGCTTGGCTGCTGTTGGTGTTGGAACGTGCTCGAAAGAAAGCGGCTCAAACGGCACGAATTCGAATGCCGCAAAGTGTGAAGCTTTCTTCAAATGAAGTACGAGTGATTCTCTAGTAAAAGTTTAGAAAAAAGTTTTTATTATTTTTTTAAGGCTTGCTTTATGAAGTAAATTTTTCTTTTAGTTTATCAAATTCTTGATAAGATAATAGGGGAAAGGGGGGCAAGACGACCATTTGGGGCAAGAGGAACAATTGCTCGTACGATCGTTATTCTTACAATTTCCAATATTTCCAATATGAGGAATTGTTAAACAACTCCCCAAAGTTTGGGACTTTGCGCAAAGCGATTCAATTTTCCATATAAATTTGTATGGGGAAACCCATTTTTTTGATTATGATATTTATCAAATCCACGTTTCATGCAATATTAAAGCCGGACTCACATTTGGATGCTCTGGAATGTGCTCTTCAACTTTGCTGAAGAGAGTATGGTGCTAACTTGCTCCTGATAGAAGATATAGCGTCCTCAAAACTCGTCTAAAACGTGATTTTCGAGCAAAAACACGTTTTAGACGAGTTTTGAACACGCTGTATCTTTTTTAGGGGAAAGTTAGCACCATACTTTCTTCGGGAATGTTGTAGAGGACATTCCAGAGCATTCGAATATGAGTCCTGTTTTGATATAGCATGGAACGTGGATTTGATAAATATCAAAATTCAAAAAAAATGGTTTTCTCCATACAAATTTATATGGAAAATTGAATTGCTTTTTGCAAAGTGAGGACTAAACCAATTGGTCCCAAACTTTGGGGCGTAATTTAGGACCCCAAAAGGAACTGAAAAAGTGCTGTGCTCACTGAATTTGGACAACTCTTTTGATTGAATTTTGGCCCGAAACCCGGAACTCAAAGTCTGATTTTTGAGAGCTCTTTTTCTGAAATACTGGAGCGATGTCTATATCCGCTCCTAAAAATTTGTGTCTTCCTTCATTGGAAAACCGCTCGTAAAACCCTCAATTTTTATAAGTCAGATTTGTAGCCGTGGGGTCGGAGACGAACGTTTTATTTTTCGATTCACAATTTTCGACCAATAAATGTGGTCAAAGCCATTTTTAGAGGTATTTTTTGGACAATTTTACAGATAACACTATCAAATTAAAAGAATTCAGTTTCAAACAAAAAGTCATTCGAAAACATGCGCCATAAACTGCTTGGGCCCAAAAATTGAAGCTTTTCCAAAATGTAATTCCAGAGATATAGCCATTAGGGTGGGTACGGATTTTGAAATGTTCTCAGATCAAGTTCTGGTGTGGTTCCCCTTGTAGGGCATACCCATAGGGACTCTCACGCCAAATTTCAGCTCGTTTGGTTGAAAACTGGCTTGTCTCAAGCGGGTTCAAGTTTACATGGAAATTACTATGGGAAATTTTGAATTTTCGTTCATTCACTTCTACAGGCCTGGGGAAAACATGTAGAAACTTCTAGGATGGCCAGAAATGAGCGGAATCTTCTGGAGAACAACTTTCCCTAAGAGACCAGGTCGATTCGTTCAACCCCCATCGAGCTCAACGGCAATACATCCGGGGTTTTCGGAACCAATTGTTTTCCGCAGAAAACCATCAAATTTTCCTTAGCATGCTATGAATGCTTGATGAACACCGCGACGCCACATGTCAAACAGCTACCACGTGGACTAGCATCGCCTATACAAAATTACTTTTTATTACTTTTTGAACTATAGATTTATCATTTATGGTGATTCTGATACTATTTAGCTGTATTCTAAAGCACCATATAAGAAAAAAAATGTTATGGTGAAAATTTTACAATCACGACTAAAATTTCTACGACTAAAATTTCGATTTTTTGAAAAAATCAATATAGATTAAAAAATTCATAACTCGGTCAAAGATTTTTTTGCACAACCTGGAAATTTCTGAAAAGTTGGCATTTTATGTCCTTTAAAACATATCAAAAAATAAAAAAAATAAAAATAGTGTTTTTTTGTAAATCAAGTTTCAAGTTTTTTTTACCGTGTATCATTTTTTTCCAGTGTAGTCCGTATCCATATTTACAACATTGCCGAAGACACCGAATCGATCAAAAAGTTCCTTCAAAAGATACAGATTTTTGAATTTTCATACATCTTTTTTGTATGGACAGCTGCCAAATTTGTATGGAAAATTATATGGACAAACTTATGATGCAAAATGGCTTCTTTGGACATACCGAAGGCACTAAAAAAGTTTCAGTCGGATTAAAAAATACAAAAATTAAAATTGAAGAAAAAAGACCGATTTCGTAGAGAATTGCTCACCTCTGAAATTTAAAAAAATGGCATTTGAGGTTAAGCCTAAAAATATTTGAAGCTCTAGGTCAAATTTTCACTGGGTGGTATCATTTTGTTTCTGAAAAATTAATTCCACCAATATATTTGTCGTAGTTTCATCATTTTGTAAGAAAGGCTCTATTTCACCTCTGGTGATATTAAATCTGGTTTTTAAATTTCGGTAATTTTCTTTGCCATGGTTTGTATTCGAAATTTGAACGAATTGATTCAAAACAAGCTAGTTGATTTGGTTTTATACTTTTTAAGAATTGCATTTAAAGTATAAGTTTCATTTGAAACTTATTCTTTCAAAAAACAGTATTTTAATAATTAAAAAATCGGTTTAAACAACATAAAAATTTATTTTATAAAATTATAAATTTATGCCAGGTTCATATATTTCAATAGAGTGAAAGTTAGATATTTTCAAAAAACATAATTGACAAAAAATAAATGATAAAAATTGAGCTTGGAGACGAGTTATAAGAAAGAAAGAGTTTTTTTTAATGTTTAGCCTAAAACTAAAAAAAGTAATGAAAATATACTAAATACCAGAAAAAGAAGAAACTTCATAAACAGAATCTCACACTTGAACAAATTTGGGCACGACCTGTCGGCAACATCCTGGAGTGATGTTTTTTCTCCGCCAACTCACACGAAATCGGAAAAAGTTGCCCCGACCTCTCTTCGATTTGCGTGAAACTTTACCCTGATGGGTAACATTTGTCTCTAATCACTCATTCGACAAAATACGTGATTTTTTCAGTAGTTTCCCTCTCTAAGATAACTATACTACTGAGGAAAAATCAAAGTTCAAACAACTAGTTGATAAAAATGCTTATTTCCCATAGAACCGCTTAGCAACGAAATCCTTCCATCCCACAAATTACATCGCAACGCAGTTGACGCCTCCGCTAATGGCGGCGGAAAAGCCACAGATCATCCCGGTGGTGGCGGCGCTGTCGCGGAATCTGGTCGTCGTGGAAATTGCTGCGTGGTGACCGACGACGGATCTTCGCGGGTAAAGTGTCGGCGAATCACACCTCAAATCACGGTGCCAAGGCAATGTAACCCAGACTGACTCGCTGCTCTAGCCGCTCCTGCAGCTTGGTGACCACATTGGCACGTCTCGCTGAACCAACATTATGTGTGAATATATGCATTAAATTAAACGAGATGGAGACACACGAACTACGGCTAAACACACTACACTAGGGTGCGTCACAAAAGCAAAAAGTTGAGCTAGACCGCATAGGCGGGCAGAATATCATAGCTTCATGTCCCCAGAAGCTCTCCTGAAAATTTCAGCCAATTTGGTCAAGAATCCGAGGTGCCCACTCGATTTAAAGTTTGTATCGGATTTTGGGCCCGTTAGTATGGGGAAAACGACACTTTTTACATTTTATTGTCCTAAAAATCCAAAATTGAACCAAATAACTTTCTGGGCGACCTGTTTATAGATTTTTATATGGGGAACAACTTTGTAGAACATCGCGGAACGATCTGAAAAGATCTGGCTTAGTTATAAGTGGTTTAAGCCAAAAGTTTTTCCCAGGGTCGAACTTAGGATTTAGGTATAGCCTTTTTATCTATATGGTAACTGTGATCAGAAAAAATAGAGTGACAGGTGATGGATTTCTTGTTGACAACATTTTCATTGCAAATTTCAATGAAAGCAGAGTTGAGGTGAGAATTAAGTCTTTTCCATTGATTTTCTTTATACTTTGGCCAGTTTGTTATACTTTTAGGTCCTTCCGGTGTTCCGAAGTGAGTCGGCACGCTGATCAAGGAGAGGAAGAGTCCACCAGATCGAGGCATAGGGGGCTGTGTTGAGCAAATTTTAGTTGCTGGTACTACTGATGGATGCCGTTTAACAGCAGCCAATTCCTTGATTGATAGAATAGTTATGAAACGCCTAAACTATCAAGCTCGAGAAAAAAACGGGAAATTTATATAGAAATTTAGGTGTCAAAGCAAATATTTATAATAAATACCTACCTTTAACCTATGAATATCAGTACTTATTAAGAAGTTTATAATCAGAACGCGGTCTTCATCAGACAAGGTTTGCCAAATCATCAACCGCATTTAAAAACACTTCAACATACACACCTGTGCACGGAATGACACCGAGTTACGACTGAATCATCAAACTGTGCAGTAACATCAACACCCACGATCTACCGTATAATCTCGATCATTCTCCATCGACCCAACCTGTCCAGAACATGAACTGGTTGACCCTAAGGGCCAACCAACAGATAAACCCAATCGAATGGTCTTACACCATCATCAGGAAGTAGTTCAACGCAAAATAGGTAACGTCGCGGAATTTATAGTTTTACCAAATTCGCACCGGCAAGGATTCTCAATGTCCTAAGAAGAACACGAGTGTAAAGCAATTCAAAAAGTGGATTTTTTTTTTCGCCTGTTTGACGACTTTGCTGTCGTTAACTGAGTCCCTGTAAAATAGTGAATTTATACTAATTAAAATTGGTTTGTCTAGAACGCAGCTTTGAGGCTGAAGATTGGACGAAGTAATTTCGAGATTTAAACGTGATCACGTTAAAGCAATTGTTCATCACTAGGCCTGACTGCGGTCTGCGCCTCTACTAAGTGCCAAAACCTTCTCAACATGGCCTGTGCGCGTGCATCGCGCCATCTCAACATGTGCTACATCAATAAAATGGAGGTGGCTGGAGCAAACATTATAATATATATTTTATTTAAACGGAAAATTTTCTAAGATAAAAATACACTTTTTTTGCAACCACACATTTCGTCAGAAAACTGCGTATCGTCCGGATGTGTTGCATTTGAAAATAGTACACACTGGTAAATCTTCGACTCCATACTGGTGGTCTTCGCATCTTGTCCTAAGATCACATCCGCCATCACCGTCGAGCTGCTGCTGTTAAACGGCATCCATCAGTAGCACCAGCAACTAAAATTTGCTCAACACAGCCCCCCATGCCTCGATCTGGTGGACTCTTCCTCTCCTTGATCAGCGTGCCGACTCACTTCGGAACACCGGAAGGACCTAAAAGTATAACAAACTGGCCAAAGTATAAAGAAAATCAATGGAAAAGACTTAATTCTCACCTCAACTCTGCTTTCATTGGAATTTGCAATGAAAATGTTGTCAACAAGAAATCCATCACCTGTCAGTCTATTTTTTCTGATCACAGTTACCATATAGATAAAAAGGCTATACCTAAATCCTAAGTTCGACCCTGGGAAAAACTTTTGGCTTAAACCACTTATAACTAAGCCAGATCTTTTCAGATCGTTCCGCGATGTTCTACAAAGTTGTTCCCCATATAAAAATCTATAAACAGGTCGCCCAGAAAGTTATTTGGTTCAATTTTGGATTTTTAGGACAATAAAATGTAAAAAGTGTCGTTTTCCCCATACTAACGGGCCCAAAATCCGATACAAACTTTAAATCGAGTGGGCACCTCGGATTCTTGACCAAATTGGCTGAAATTTTCAGGGGAGCTTCTGGGGACATGAAGCTATGATATTCTGCCCGCCTATGCGGTCTAGCTCAACGTTTTGCTTTTGTGACGCACCCTAACACTACACTCTGATAACTATGAGAAGCGGAATTTCGCCTTTGAGTTGAGCGACGACTGCCGGAAGCCTTTGAGGGAGCGACTTGGCCAGCACGAGATTGGCACGACTCTGCGTTGACTAGAGGACCGATTGAAAATCAATTAGATTAGATTTAACGTGAGTGCATTGAATAAGCTCGCCGGCTTAGCACGGCGTTTGAAGGAGATCGGCTCGACTAGCATAACCCTAGACACAGAGCTAAATGAGGAAGGGAAGGTAGATTTGAGGGAACGCGATGGTGATGGGCTTTTGTGGTGACACACTGCCGATATGCAGCGTTGAGAAGGACACTCTAATCTGCATAGATAATGGGGTAATAAGTGGGTCGTGCTGGAGCTTACAAAATCAATAGAGTTAGACAGTATCCGTGATAGGTTGTTGAATAAACCTAATTAAAGTCGATGGTCTGTAGTGTAGTGGTTGACGGAAACTTCAGAGCGATTCATCGCATATTTGTTCAAAGCCATTCATGAACATCTTTACTCAAAAGTTGTGATACCGGCGAAATAAAAATGAATTTCAATGTTAAGATACTTTTAAAACAATTTTTCAGCAAATTATCGTTTTTGACTTGCTAAAAAAATCATCTTCGCAACATTTTTAATATTCACGAAAAAGAGAAAACTTTGTAAATGGGCCGTATTTTTTCTATTGCCTTCGTTTCAAAATCTAATCAAAATTTTAAAAAGATATGATCGAACTACGATGATTTTTTTTTTGCAATTCATCAGCCGATAATTTACCCAAGTAGCAAGACAAAAACTTTTGATTCTTAAGCACTTTTATAATAGTTTCATCAAATGCAATAAAGTTTTGTTACGTCTTTCACCAAATCCAAAAGGTTTTACCATTCCATAAACTTAAACATATTTTAAAGAATTCTGTAAGATATCATAAAGAATTTTGTTTAGAAGTTTTAATTAAGCTTTCAAATTTACACTTTAAGTACGCCTGAAGAATTCATGATGTAGCTTGATTAACTTAACAAATTCTGCTTTAAATCTGTTAAGTCTTCCGTAAGCATTTTATCAAACTTAATAGATTTGTACTTGCACTTTGACATATTCAGTTGTACGTGAACATTGCAGTGAAATACATCAAGAGGCGAGCTGATTTTTTTAAAAGCGCTTCTGAGAAAAAAATACTAGTGAATTTTCGGTTAAAGTTTTAAAATTACAAATGACTTAATAACTATGTGTTGATGATAATAAAATATTTTTGAATTGGTGGTTTTTTATTGTGTTTGAATGGTGATAGAATTGAAAGAAATCGGAACATTCCACCGAAACAGAAAATCGTTTACTTTGCAATTTATGCATGTACTGGTGCTGTGCATTACCATTATTGTGTCAAAGTGGATATACATCATGTTGTTTTGCAATTTATCGTTACAAAACGAGGCATTTTATCAAATTGTGTTCGTTTTAGTGTTCTTCGTCCTGCCCCTTTTATCAAAGCCTTTCAGTCTTGATTAGAACTTCTTTAAATACATATGGTTTTCGAAAAGTAGTTGATAAAACTTTTCATCCTTAGAGTTACCTTGTTCAAAACTATCAAGATTTTATTATGTGTATTGCTACGTGCTGTCATTTACAGTTTTGCTTGTGCTGATTGCAGCGGTTTTTTGTTCACTTATATGTTTAATTTGAAAAGAGAGCGATAATCGTTTCAAAATATCAATGTTTGTAGTGTGCAGTCTATATTGTGGTGGAGTTTAAGATTATAATAGTAGCAGAAGGTGAAAATAGTGAAAGTAGCTGATTTTAAAGGCAGTGTCCAACACACCTTCACTGTTTAAAGTTTTGTCATTGAACTGTGTTGAGTGACCGAGTTTGTGATTTTTTAGTTGTTATATAATAAATAAACCCCATGCTAACTAACAAAAATGTGTTGTTTTTTATTGAATTATTGCCAAATTCAAATCCGTTGTCCATGTCGAGGTCCAAGTCGATCTATTTGCAGCTGATGAAGCCCGCATGCGCTACGTTCCCAGCCGTGTGCAATTTAACCTTGGTTAAGACCACGATAAAGCATTGTGAGCTTATTTTAAACCCTAATAAATCCTTTTTAAGCCAAGTTATTCCTAGCGAGTTTTGGGAAAGAGTTTTTGAAGAAGCATTGAATTTAAAATAGACTTGAAAAAGATTATCAATATTTATAAATTTTCGCCATATTGACAAAAAATCGAGGTGCTTAATCGTAGCCATGTTGAATTTTGGAGCAACATCCGGCGAAAAAGATTTTTTTTTCGATAAAAGTTTAGTCTTTTTGTGATAATTTTAAAGGCGCGTTCCATATTTTCGAGCTATCTTGAAAAAATGTTCGGTAATTTTTTTTGGCACTACTGTTACGGTCATTTCACTGAAAAAATGCAAGTGCTTAAATATATTTATACAATTATTATCAGATGAATTATCAACTAACATAAGCCTTTTAGAATTCCATTTCGGATAAGAATATTTGTCTTTAATCAAGTAAATCAGCATGCTGTTCCCTTTTTGTACAGGCTTTTGGTTCTCTTTGAGAGAACATTCATAAATGCTTCATGCTTTGTTATAACTTTCAGGAGTTCCTACGGGTTGGTACAAAAATCTTTTCCAAACTAGAAAGTTTTATTCGAGCATTGAAGAGCTTCATAAAGTGTTTATTAGGTACACAATAAAATAATAATGTCTTATGATACTCTTAATTTTTACTCTGGCTAACCTCCTAAAGTAGTCCATTTTAGCTTTATTGCTGATTTAACACTTATTTAACACAGCATGTGGGACTAAAAGGCATCTCGCATACATTTTCTCAGGAATTCTACATAACTTCTCCAAAACTACAATAAAACTTAAATTGTTACTTGGGTAATCCATTATTTAAAAAATGTGAAAACAGGCAAATTATGAAAAATCGCAAAACAAATTTTAACAATTAGATTCAATAAGATAAGATAATGGTTCGTAAATATTTGAAAATCTGTAATCTGAATGAATTTTCTGATCAATTTGGTGTCTTCGGCAAAGTTGTAGACATTGATGAGAACTATTCAGAAAAAATATCTTCATTTTTTAACTAAAACTCAATTTCTCAAAATCCATATTTTAGTAGTCAGTTAGTAGAGTCATGATTTTTGGAGAAAAAAGAATTATTATACATGCAATTTTTTTGTCCTTATTTTTTATGTAAAGTTAAATTTGCAATCGAAAAGTACTTAGCAGATTTTTTATAAAGGGCTCCTTTTTTTAATTTCAAGCCATCGAAAATTGATTTCAGCGAAATTTATTCAGTTTTTGGGTGTTAAAAATAGTTAGCGTATCTCAAAATTTATTTTTTAAGTAGTAGAAACAAGTACAGTTGACCACAAAGAATTAAAAAAAAGTCATGCTTTGAAAGATAACGAAGGAAAAATGTGTCATCCGTAAAATTTCAATTCGCGTTTTCGCGTCTTTTGTATATCAGGCTGGTTAGAGCTATCTTGGCCATTATTTAACAACTAATCAATTAAATAAAATAGTCAGATCTTTCTACATTATTTACTTTTAAATATTTGTTGTCCATTTCTCGTATGATAAATTAAACATTATAAGTTATTATTAGCATAGATAAGTCAGATTTTCAAATATTATTACTCTTAGAAAAGTCTTCCAATTAAAAAATCAGCAACAATAAAGGTGCTAATGCATTAAGATAAGTATCAAATATGCAATGTTTTTCGGTAATTTGAAGGATTTTTTTTTATATATTTGCAATTTATACGGGCCCATAGTTTCAAAATGCAAAATTTCACAAAAATTTTACGGATCATTAAAAATACTAAAGTATTCTTAAAAGATGATGTAGAAAATGCAGCAATTACTTTTTACCTGTCTTATTTAAAAAAAAAAAATCTTTGATTAATTATCTTCACTAAGACCACATATTTCGACAAATTTTTCTGCTTGTAAATTGTTAGCCAATCGTAAGAATGTGTTTAGTGGTAAGTTCTTAGCATAATATTACTACCGAATAGTCCATTTTTTCCAGAGTGAAATTTGTTAAACTGATTTTTACCAAGAATCGCAAAAACAGTTTTGTCTTGTTGATTGAAAATACAAAAATGTTTTAAATATAAATATTGATTGAAAAATAAATCAATGGAAAAGTTATATTAAGTATTTTTTGTTATCTTTCTGTAAGATTCTGCTCTATGAAATAAAAAAAAGTTTTTTAAAGTTTTTAAAAAGTATCACAAAATGCTTTAAATATCAATAAAGTTATGTTTCCATTATAAATTTTTTAAGGAAGAAAATCCTAGGTTTTTCGACTTTGACCGACCTCAAAATTCAAAATAAGTGTATAGGTTTAAACGTCTAAAAATGCTATATGCTATAATTTAAGCAACGTGTTCTGCATGGATCACATCTATCTGATTTTTTTTAAATGAAAATTTCAATGGCTGTCATTAATTTTATTTCGCTACTCCATTTTTGGTGAAATGTTGAACAAGGGAGAGACAAAAGCTTTAAATAAAATTTGCAATGGCCTTAAAAAATGAACAAAAATCGATTTGCGGAAACGTCGTGCATTTACTATTAGTAGCTTTTTTTTATAAAATTTGCTTTTTATCTTCAAATCATATAACAATTTTGGTTTGCATGTTTTTGTAAAATGTTAAGTTGCCAATGTTAGTTAAGCCAATTTAATAACAAATAATAATCAAATTGGCTGAATTCTTTAAAAAAGATTTTGATTTCAACAAACAATTTTATCTCAAAAAGTCCTTAACACACGAGATGGTATAAAACACTTACATTTTTTTTTGCTATTTACCAACAGCTTTATTTGTTTAAATAAAGAGATGTCAGATTGTGAACATCATCAAGCATTAAGCTTGGTAAAGGGAAAATTTACAATAAATTTCAACATTCACAGTTGGTTTTGTATACTTGATCAAAGAAATATTATTAACATGTTAAATATGTTTTCTGCTAGAAACTTATTTTCTAGCAAACAGTGAAATTTTCTAAGCAAAATCTAAACCATCTAACCGTTTGACGAGATTTACACTCATTTGTGTTTGATTAACAGCACCCAGAGCTTTTCAACGATGGCTCTCTAATTGAGAGTGCTCAAGCACCAAACCATCCTGGTAGCTTAGTGTCGGTTGCCGTGAGTGACGACTCCCTGGCTGAGGGGAAAATGCTAGGAAAATGCCACCCATTCAGCCACAGAAACCAACATCCTTGAGGAAAGCCTCCGTCTCTTCCTTTGAACCCTCGTCGCCTAACGTTAAGATTAAACATCTCCAGGAAGAAGTACCTAGCAGCAGCAGCAGCAGCAGCAGCAGCAGCAGGTGTACATGATTTATTTGTATCTCGTTTTGGCAAACAACACGTTTAATAATCAAACGAAGGCAAGAGTGTATCTTCTCGAGGTAAGTGTGTAAGTTGAAGTGTGTGTGTGTGTTGTGAGTGGAGTGGAATTTTCATCCCCACAAAGCTTTCCTGTGTGTGTGCACATTATAAACGCCCGGAAAGTGGTTGATTTTCCGACGAGATTCGCATAACCTCGCGCTTACTTTGAAAAGATCCAGATTTTCTTCTTCTGGAGGGTAATTTTTCACTTACATCCTTGAAATGTGAACGAGAGTTTGAGTATTTGAGGGTGTGTTTGTATGTTCTTGGAATCTTCAGCGAGGGGATTTCCCACCATTGAAGGATGTCATGAATCAAGTGTAGAGAAGAGTCTTAGATATTTTGAGAAAGTTATAGGATTTGAAAAAGCATTTGTGTTTAGCAAAAATATTTTTTTTTTATTACTCAAATTTTTGAAAATAACTATAAAATTTTGAGCATCAAAACGGGTAGGAACCCCCGTAAAAATTGATAAACTCACAGCACCAGTTGCCCACAATCTGTTTTGGTGGTTATGGTTTCCACGCGGAAGCTTTTCCCCAAATAAGAAGAGGAAACATCCCTCGCTAAGATTGGAAGTGTAAACACTCACCTCTCGACGTGCTCCGGAAACAAGGTCACCATCCTGTAATCTTGGAGCACCTTTTTGGGAAAGCCACCACCAAGTGGTTCTCCGCACAGGATCCTCCCCCTTCTTTCAGAATGAGGCTTCTTCACTTTTCCGTTCCCCGAAAGGAAGCCCTGTTTCTGTGGCTACCCTCGAGATGATTATTACACGCTGCTCCATGCTAATAACTCCAGGAAAAACACATGTTTTGACGCAGATGCTTAGGAAGCTTTTTTCTGGGGGGAAAATTGGGGCAGATTTTTCTCTGTCGAAGACCACCACTTTTCAACCGCCATTTCGGGACGAGGAGATGGTTTGCTTAGGAAGAAAGGCTTCGGTTCCGGACGATATATGGGCTACATAATTAACACGAGAAAGTACGTGATGAACAAGCTAATCAGTTGGGGGAAAAGGTGTGGTTAACCCTCACTCGGCATTTCTAAAAAAAGTTTTTCTTTTCTTTATTTAATGTAGATGATGAGATTTCATCCGTAGTTAAAAAAAATGTGTGAATTAAGAACTTGTAAAATTTGTAACTGTAATATTACCTCATTTATGACAAAACCTTACTCAAATTTAGACTGCGAATTGGCAAAGCACTAAATTACAAAATCACAATTTTTTTCTGTCATATAATATGTAGTTAATATTATGTGCCCATTCCCAGATGTAATATTACCATAATTTATTTTACTGTGCTCGAAGGAGATCACATAAAGTTCACGGTTCGAGATTTCTTTTTAAAATCGTTTAACTGACTTCATGTTAAAATCTTAAAATTCTGGAAAGCTAAATTTTCTTCCCGATTCTATCAATTAAATAAATTTTAGGCACTTGTTGCCAAGAGTCAAATACATGTTTTTTTAAATATACATTTAAATTCATAAGAGAGGAAATGAAACCCTGGCTTTAATAGCAAGTCTTAAAAAAAATGTAACTCATTTGAGGATTTCTTTACAAAATTATAAATATCTAGAGCTAATCATAATGAAAAGAAATAATTATAAAAAATAACCGAAATAATTATAAGAATAATCTGTACAACAAAAAAAAAAAATTATCGAACGATTACTTCAGTCAATTACCAGTTGAACACAATTGTTATCTTTTAAATTGTTCTCAATATTTATTCAAATTCTTTGAGCATGAGCATGAGCATGAGCATGGTTGACTGCCAATGAGCTGCTACTCCGTTATTGACAGATCAGCTGAAGTTAAACAATGAATCAAAAATGATCAGTGGGAGCCAACCATCCGTTCACTGTTTAACCTCTGAAGATCCCTACTTTATTAGTCAATATCGGCCCCCTCCCAAGAAGCCTGCAGTTCAACGAAAGGGAGGAATGTTAGTCCGATGGTTGAAGTTGCAGACTCATCAAGCACATAGTTTTTCGCTATATACTTGTTGATACCGCTTGAGACCGTTGAATCCACAGCATCTCCTTCAAGCATCACGTGATTATTATTTATTTGGGTTAGTAGGATAAGGTATTGGCTTTTCGATGCCTCCCGAGCTACGATGCTATGGGGAGGACTTTCATAACAGACCCGTCGGCGAGCCTTCCGAGCAACGATGCTATGGGAAGGTCTTTTTGGTTAACACACAAAGTCACTCACACACAATTATTTCACTCCACTATTAATTAATCCAAAATGTCAGTGCGTCGATCATTATATAGAAATGGCTTTTTCACCATAAAAATAAAACCTTATTCAAAACATTATACACAATTTACCCGACGCCGTGCCTTCCGATCAACGATGATATAGGAAGGGCTTTGAAAATCACAAACCAATTAACAAAGATCTCAAAAACAAAATCACAAAAAAATCACAAAAAACACCATTTACTCAACGAAAATTACGCTTAAGACACAAATAATTCAGTAAGTCATGCTATTATTCGATCACCACAATCACTCACCCCATACGAACAGCGACACAAAAGCACACAAAAAAATAACCTGTAAAATCACGATTTCGCGTCCCCACTTCCAGCGCACCAATGATGCTAATATTCGCTTACCACAATCCTCAATATTTATTCAAATTCTTTAAAGAATATTTATTCGTTTATCAAAAATGAAACGCTTCTTTTAAAAAATAAACAATGTTTGGCTTTAAGGTGAACCAGGACGCCTGTTATTGGAAAACTTCTCTGCAATGTTTATATTGTTATTGAAAAAACTTTTAAAGTCTCATTGAAGAGAGCATATAGTTGAACTATTCTTAGAAAAGTAAAAATAAAAAAATGGGGCGAATGGGGTTTGTTATTTTCATAAACTATCCAATGTTGTTTAAAATAATCGATAGCATGTTTTTTTAAAGTTCAAGTTTGAAGATAACGATATGACAAAATTATATATTTTTGTTTGTGTGTTTTTTTTATCAATCCAATTCATGTTCAATATTTTACATATTTGATCACTCTAAAGGTATTCAGATTATTTGAGATTTTTACATAGAAGGCTAAATATCGTAAGTTCACAATATTCAGTATGTTTTAGATCCAGCACAAAAAAGTTGAATATAAGTGAATGTTATTTCAACTCCGCTTTAATTCAGTTGAGAAGTCTTTTATTTCCATTTACACTACGAAGCTTTCAGAAAATAAAAATTTTGGGTTTTTTTGCCAAACGTTTAAATATTTTTTACGGATGCTCCACAAAATTTGTGATTTCATGAAATTTCAATGATGTAATTTTTGATTTGCTTGAAACTTTAGGGGAATCTTCAGCAAAAATGTTTGGTATGATGAGAATAATTTTAAAAGAAGTTTCCTCAAAAATAAACATTTTTTTGTAATATTTTCCACAAAAGGTGAAACCAACAACACACAATTTTGATGCTGTTGCCAATACTTTCTGAAGGTCGTTCTAAAGTTCATGAAACTTTTTTGGTTCCTTCGGTATGCTCAAAAATGCCATTTCTTAACCAAACAACCCACAATTTTCTCATATCGATATAATCATTTTTTATCATTTTTTTTAATCAAGATTAACATTTCAAAAGGACCAAACATTCAATATAACGCCATTTAGAAATATTATTGTTGATTAAAGGAAATCGTTTTCGAAAACATCGAAAAAAAATCACAAATGTTTCGTATTTCAACATTGAAAATTGGACCATTAGTTGCTGAGATATCGACATAAGAAAATTGTGGGTTGTTTGGGTGAGACTCAGAAAACATGCAATCTTTGCAAATCTTTGCATGCAATATCTCAGCAACTATGGGTCGTGTCAACAAAGTTCAAAAAACCAAAATATAGCTTTTCAAAAATGTTTTTTTTTTTTTTCAAATGTGAAAAAACTTGGGAACTAATTAAAAAAAAAGGTTTTGCAACCAATATTTCGATTTTTTGAAAAAAAAAACAGTATTGATTCAAAAAATCATAACTTGGTCAATGTTTATTGCACCATCTAGAAATTCAGAAAGTTGGCTTTTGTTGTCCCCTTTAACATTTCAGAAAATAATAAAAAATAAAAATAGTGTTTTTTTGCAAATCAAGTTTAAGTGAAAAAAAGAGAAATTAAAAATCACATATTTTTTCCGTGTCTCATTTTTTCAGTGTAGTCCATACCTACATTTCTTCAAAAGATACAGATTTTTGAATTTCCATGTAACATTTTTGTTTGGACAGCTGCCAAATTGGCCAAAATGGCTTCTTTGGGCGTACTGAAGGCATAAAAAAATTTAAGCCTGGCTAAAAATACCAAAAAATGCAAAAATACTTTTTTTTTCTACTTTTTCTAGGATGTTTTTACTACTTGGACATTTTTTTTTATTTTTTAGTTTTTACTACTAGGATAGTTTTAGAATATCACGAATAGAAATCCTGTAAGCTAATCCTGTAATTCTATGTTGTCGATTTGAAAAACATTTACTGCGAAATCTAAAATCCATTTTTTCAAATCAATCCGTGTTGAGACCGTTGCACAGTGGTCCGAATCCGAAATCTAGCGTGACAAAATTGATAGCGGCCACACGTTAAGATTAAGAGCTCTGGTGTCTTGGGCACAAATTATCAGGGTCAATAGGGGCATCTTTTGTTTTGGTGGACATTAGGGTGGTCCAAATTTTAGGGTGGTACAGAATTTTTATTTCGGCGAGAAGACAAGATAGCACTTAGGTGACTTAAGCAAAATTATAGAGAACACCATTTTGAGTAACTTTGCAGAAGAACACAAAGCTTTATCTTGAAACGGGAAGTTTCTAGAGCCATTTTTTTAATTAAGGTTGAGGTGTTAACGAAAAAATAAGTATTTTTAATTTATCAACTCAGGCTTATGTCGTAGCGAGATGGTGTCTTCTAGACACTTGTAGAGTTTATCAAAATACACATTAATCTTCCAAGAGAGCGAAAATCTGACCTTTTAAACTAATTTTATAGCCAAAATACGACAAAAAAGACGCCATTTTGAAATGTGAATAACTTGAAAAGGTGGTGGAGTTTGACCTCGCTCTTAGAAGCATCTAAAAGTACACATTCTAGAGTACATTTGCTGAAAATATCTCGGAGGTTTTTTTTCGTTTAACTTATTCAATCTGAGCATTTGTAAATTGTTTTTTGCCCATAACTTTTGATAGAATTGTCCAAAATTCATTTTTTTTTGTTATTTTTTTTCAATATCAAAAATGTTCATTTTGACAAGCTCTACAATTGTCTAGAAGCGCCTAAAAATGTACAAAATGGTCTAGTGGTTGTAAAAGAAGAAACAAGTTCTATATTTCAGGAATCAACAAAATAATTAAATTTATTCCTGAAATATTTCAGCGTTGGCATGGTTTTTAAGTCTTATTTTTGATAAATTACGTATAGGATGCAAAGGGTTATGAGGAAATCACATGAGAAAATTTTGTGACAGTATCTTAGAAAAGTTATTTTGGAAAACCTTGAAGAGTAGGCGAAAATTACCACACGCACCTCCCATCCTTAAACTCAAACATACATGGAAGCCGTAGGCTTATTTATACCTGGTAGAAGTTTGTGAACTTGTAGCATTCACCTCTACTGATAAAAGCTCATTATCAGTGGATTTGCGCGTTATTTGTTCGTGTTAGGAATTGAGAGATACTTCTATTTTTGGAAACACGTAGGCTGAGGATGAAGATTGTTTGTGTTGGCTTTTTTCTCAAGAAATGAAAAGAGGAAAATCTGTTTAAGGACTTTTCCATCCAAACAGGCATGAATTTCGACTGCGAAATTATCTTGTTAAAAGGATATGAATAATCGTTATAATATGTATTTTATGAGCAACTGTGAAAGGGGCGATCTAAAAAAATCAAAAAGCAGCTGGTGCTTGTCCTGGAAACTTTCCCAGACAATATTTCAGAGCACATCTCACTCCACTTACATTCCATAACACTCACACATCCCAGCAGTAACAAATCATAATGTTTGACTTGTACTAATTGCTGCGGATATTCAAAGCAAAACAAAACCCATTCCCGACATCACTGTTTTGGGGGTAATCAGGGTAATCCCTCAGGTTGTTGCGCGTGAGAAACCCATTTCTTCGTGTTTGCTTAGAGATTCCGATGTAGTGCGTCCATCCCGGGAAATCCCGGGACAAAATTCCCGGGATTTTTCCAAAACCGGGAATTCCCGAATCCCGGGATTTTCTATAATTTGTCCCGGGAATTCCAGAAATAAAAAAAAACAAATTTTGGTCTGGAAAGTTTCCAGTGGAAACTCAGATTTGATTGTGGAAATAGATCAACAGTTGAATGCCTCATAATCGATAATAATTTTAAAACATTATAATTTGTTTTCGGCATATATCAGCATTAATTTGGTTCATTAGGGAAAACTGTTAAATTTTAGTTTACCGATCTGCAAAATACCTAGTGTTGTAAATATTTCCTATTTGACTTTATATATTTTTAAATGATTGCTATTTCTACGTATATTTATGATTTAAAATTTGGAATCAAATCAAATCAAATTTTTTTTCATCAAATACCGGCATGTGTGGCAAATTAGCTATTTTTTTGCATGATGTTTTGAATGACTTTGGTTAAAACAGGAACAGAACAAAACAATTTCACAGAACACCGATTTCCAAATTTATTGCTCTAAAATCGCCCTACCTATTCATACTGTATTTAAGTTTTTTCCTAGTTGCAGTAGTAACTCAAAGATAATTTGTAAAATATGTTTTTTTGCAAAAGTTTTTTTGAGAAAGTTGAACTTTTCAGCACTAGTATCGATAATCAAAACTTTTTATTTTTTTTTATTTTAACAGTGAATTTATTAATCACATGAATGTTTGCAAAAATTCCATTCAAAAGGCGTTTATTCGTTTATTATGTTGCAACTTGTTGTAAAATTGGTATTTTTCAGCACTTGTCGTATTTCACGCCCCAGACCCATCGTCATCCCTGAAGACGGTATCATTAGTTTTCAAAAAAAATAAATGAGCCAAATTGTGCTAAAAAAGATAATAAAGGCAGGAAAATGCAATTGTTTTCACTTAAATGCACTTCTTTTTTCACTAAACATTTGAAGTATTGTGTGTGGACAATTTTAAAGGAGAAAAAAAATAAAATAAAATTTCCATTTGCCAAAATTCCTGCAAACTTACTTTCCGATGCTGAACTTTGTTTTTTTACTTCAATTATTTATTCATAGCATTCATTTCTTATAAATGTTGTTAAAAATCTATTTTAATGTGTTCCCTTCAAATTTTAGTGTTCAACTGAAGAGTTCAAAAAGTTAATGTAATTTTTTAATTGAACACTAACCAAATTTACATTTTAAACTTTTTGGATATTTATTTTTTAAATTTGTTATTTTTATGCATTGAATTCAAAACCTCTTTGAATTTCACAGTATTTCGCTAAAAATGAGAAATTTCACGATTTTAACGCAGTCCACGAAATCGTGTAAATTCAGTAACCCTAATTATCACCAATTAATATGATTGAGCTAATTCTATGATTTTTAGCTTGAAAAACATAACAAATATAATGTAAATAGAGATTTTATGACTGTTTCAAAAATTTCCCGGGATCCCGGGAATTCCCGGGATTCCGAAAATATTTTTCCCGTTTCCCGGGAAATTCAAAACCCGGGAAATTTGGACGCCCTATTCCGATGCGGTAGATCCTTTCCAGCAGAGTAGAAAAAAAGGATTGCCTTTTACGACTTTGCTAGCGCACACGTTTCGGCCCTTCTATCGGGGTGGCAATAAAAAGTCCGACCAAAATTAATAACGATTTAAGACATCCGCCAAATGAATCCTATTTAGAGCCGTTTCCCTCGCTCTTTATTTTTTTTTTGTTTTTTTGCTTCAATTTCTGATGTTGTTTTGGTTTGGATCATTTCATCTACAACTCATTTCAATTTGGCCTCGTTGTTTGTTTTACATGCGTACACCGGCCCGGTACCCTTTTCGGATCGTAAAATAGACCCACACGGTTTCGTCCCGTCAACGCCCCACAAGATGTGTGAGCCCAGGGGTCTTCCCGCCGTCAGCAGTCAGGGCCATGGGAAAGTTAATCTAAAACACCACCACCACCACCGACCGTTAGGTCAGAAAGGTTTAGAAATTCTCTGGAAAAACAAAAATATTATTTAATAACTTTTTGAATTAATAAAATATAAATGAAAACCGACCAATTATAGTATAGGATTCATAATAGATAGTTTTAAATTTCTTTCAATTTTCCAGAGAACTGCCAAAAAACTGCCTTATAAAAGGTCCCGAGCCCACATCCTTCGGAGCGCTCTCTGACATCTGACATCCACGCCTCGCTCGTTTGTCTATCTTGTGGAGCCAGGTCGGGCCAACCGTCTACCTTCCCTCTGACCATCGTCAGGGGGCGCTCCCAGGTAGGAACAACACATAGCTGACCCTTTGCCGAAACAAACGAAAACATTTGAAAAACGTCGAAAAAAAAGGCGCAGAGTTCAAGTCCACCGAGAAAAAAAAAAAACAAACAGACTAAGCGCGGGCACAACCTGCTGTCAGGTTGATGTTGTCGGATTTCTGCCAGGACTTTGAAGAGAGCCCTGGCCGACGGGGGAGGTAACCTGACCAAGGAGCAGACAACAACAAAAAAATAACCGATAAAAAATATGCTCCGGTTCCCGAAACCAAGAGGGCTCCTCCTCACTCCGGGGGATGAAATGACCAAACTGGTCGGTGGAAGGCCTCTTTATGATGTGTGTTTTGACATAGGACTATGTCTTTACTTACTATACTGGGGGGCCAGTTCAAAATTTCGATCCCAAGCGTCACATTTGGCGAACGTTATTTCAAACGGTAATATCTTCATCCAGACACATTGAAATTACATAATTTTTGGACCATTCGATTCGGAAAACCTTCAGTAATTTTCTATAAAATTCTCAGTATTGGCAGAATAGTATAACTATTCAAACAATTCAATGTTTTAAAATGCTTAAAAATAGCTAACAAAACGAACGCTTTTGAGGGGAAAACCGCCGCAGCAGAACTGGCCGTCGACGATCGTGAAAAGAGGGGAAGTAATAGCGAAGTAGAAGTATAAAAATGCGTTCTACCCTTTCCACTCCACTTAGTTGCCACCGAGATGCTGAACAAGTCGGGTCGGCTCATAATTTCTGAGCCGCGGACGGGTGAAGCAGCAGCAGCAGGGAGAGAGAGAGCCCTAGCAACGCAAATTCTCTCTTCCGGAGAAGGATTTCTTCTGCAAAATCACCTTTATTTTCTAGAGAGAGAGAGAGAGAGAGAGAGAGAGAGAGAGAGAGAGAGAGAGAGGGAATCGGAGAGCAGCACCGAAGAGGGCTAATTGTGTGCGAATGCCGTAGAATGACACACCAAATGCCGTAGGATGGTAGACGCGTTCACACACACATACACACACACTCCCGTTTTATGGTACACGCTGATTGGGTTCGATGCGTCGAGTTTCCCTTCCACGGATGTTCGATTGATGTATCTAAATTCGTCACCTGAAAATGCCATCAAAGACTGCGACCAACTACAGATACATCCGGGGACGAGCAAAACCGCCAGCGGAGGCAACTTTTAGGCACTGGAGTAAAATCGCTTAACCTAGTAGACTGTGTGAAAATTGTTGTAGCCCTGTTGTATGGGTTAGTACAACGAATCTACTACGAGCTCGTAAGGGGAGATTAACTTTGCCACATAGGGTTATTTTTTTCACTGTTTGATTTTTTATAATTTTTGTATTTAAGATATCGTAAAACCCTTTCAATCAATTGTTGTACACATCACGGAGAATGTTTGGTGAAAATATGAACATTTTTGGGGGTCATCCATGGGTAATTCTCTACCAACTCACACGAAATCGGGAAAAGTTGCCCCGACCTCTCTTCGATTTGCGTGAAACTTTGTCCTAAGGGGTAACTTTTGTCCCTGATCATGAATCCGAGGTCCGTTTTTTGATATCTCGTGACGGAGGGGCGGTACGACCCCTTCCATTTTTGAACATGCGAAAAAAGAGGTGTTTTTCAATAATTTGCAGCCTGAAACGGTGATGAGATAGAAATTTGGTGTCAAAGGGACTTTTATGTAAAATTAGACGCCCGATTTGATGGCGTACTCAGAATTCCGAAAAAACGTATTTTTCATCGAAAAAAACACTAAAAATTTTTTAAAAATTCTCCCATTTTCCGTTACTTGACTGTAAAAACTTTTGGAACATGTCATTTTATTGGAAATTTAATGTTCTTTTCGAATCTGCATTGTCCCAGAAGGGTCATTTTTTCATTTAGAACAAAATTTTTCATTTTAAAATTTCGTGTTTTTTCTAACTTTGCAGGGTTATTTTTTAGAGTGTAACAATGTTCTACAAAGTTGTAGAGCAGACAATTACAAAAAATTTGATATATAGACATAAGAGGTTTGCTTATAAACATCACAAGTTATCGCGATTTTACGAAAAAAAGTTTTGAAAAAGTTACTTTTTGCGTTTTTCTTCGTTTCGTCGTCCGTGTCTGTCGCGGGTGACCATGAACGGCCATGATCGATGACGACCAACTTTTTCAAAACTTTTTTTCGTAAAATCGCGATAACTCGTGATGTTTATAAGCTAACCCCTTATGTCTATATATCAAATTTTTTGTAATTGTCTGCTCTACAACTTTGTAGAACATTGTTACACTCTAAAAAATTACCCTGCAAAGTTAGAAAAAACACGAAATTTTAAAATGAAAAATTTTGTTCTAAATGAAAAAATGACCCTTCTGGGTCAATGTAGATTCGAAAAGTACATTAAATTTCCCATAAAATAACATGTTCCAAAATTTTTTACAGTCGAGTAACGGAAAATGGGAGAATTTTTAAAACTTTTTAAGTGTTTTTTTCGATGAAAAATACGTTTTTTCGGAATTCTGAGTACGCCATCAAATCGGGCGTCTAATTTTACATAAAAGTCCCTTTGACACCAAATTTCTATCTCATCACCGTTTCAGGCTGCAAATTGTTGAAAAACACCTCTTTTTTCGCATGTTCAAAAATGGAAGGGGTCGTACCGCCCCTCCGTCACGAGATATCAAAAAACGGACCTCGGAATCGTGAACAGGGACAAAAGTTACCTCATAGGACAAAGTTTCACGCAAATCGAAGAGGGGTCGGGGCAACTGCTGTGTGAGTTGGCGGAGAATTACCCCCATAGAAACTGGGTGGTCGATAAACGACGTACTTTTGGTATTTTGATATTAACTCGTATCCAATCCGTTCAAATATAGGCAATATGGGTATCAAACTTCATGATTTTGATGGCCCATTCCGACAAGATAATTTGATGTCAATTTTTGGACCATGGCCACTTCGGAACCGTTTCTGGGTACCCCCGGGGAACCTATGAAGTGGCCAATATCATATCAGAGCAAAGCCCATCAAAATTCCTAATTTTTTCAGAACATTTCAAGTATGGTCTTCCAAAATGTTTTTCTGGTCACTGGTCACTCGGGAACAGGTTCCGGATTTCCCCCCAGGGAAATCTTCGAATTGGCCAATATCATATCAGAGCAAAGCCCATCAATAAGTGTATCAAAATTCTTCATTTGGTCAATACATCTCAAAAATGGTCTTCCAAAATATTTTTCTGGCCACTGGCCACTCCGGAACCGGTTCCGGATTTCCCCCCGGGTAAATCTTCGGAGTGGCCAATATCATATCATAGCAAAGCCCATCAATACAGGTATCAAAATTCTTTATTTTGTCAATACATCTCAAAAATGGTCTTCCAAAATATTTTTCTGGCCATTGGCCACTCCGGAACCGGTTCCGGATTTCCCCCCCGGATAAATCTTCGGAGTGGTCAATATCATATCAGTGCAAAGCCCATCAATAAGTGTATCAAAATTCTTCATTTGGTCAATACATCTCAAAAATGGTCTTCCAAAATATTTTTCTGGCTACTGGCCACTCCGGAACCGGTTCCGGATTTCCCCCCGGGTAAATCTTCGGAGTGGCCAATATCATATCAGAGCTCTGCCCATCAATATGGGTATCAAAATTCTTCATTTTGTTAATACATCTCAAAAATGGTCTTCCAAAATATTTTTCTGGCCACTGGCCACTCCGGAACCGGTTCCGGATTTCCCCCCGGGTAAATCTTCGGAGTGGCCAATATCATATCAGAGCTCTGCCCATCAATATGGGTATCAAAATTCTTCATTTTGTTAATACATCTCAAAAATGGTCTTCCAAAATATTTTTCTGGCCACTGGCCACTCCGGATCTCAAAGCAGGTTCCCCGGGGGCCCGGAGGGACATTTATAGAACCATACGAGTTTTGGCAATATGGGTATCAAAATTCATGGTTTTTGATACTGAACATAATAATGGCCTTTTCGACAGTAGTGGCCACAACCTGGAGTGACCGGTGCCCTCAAAGCAGGTTCCACTTGGGCCCGGGGTAACATACGAGTTGTGGCAATATGGGTATCAAAATTCATAGTTTTGATATTAAACCTGCAAATGGCCATTTCGACAGTAGTGGCTACAACCTGAAGTTGCCGGTGCCCTCATGGAATATTCACCTTGGGGTAACATTTATGACAATTTTGCCGACAAATCTATAAAACAAAATAAAATAATCTTATTCCAGAGTTCACTAGCAATCCAAAAACTCATTCAAATTGTTTGGTCCTATGTCTTTCGGTTATGTCTCTGACATACCATCTTGAACTTTTTTTTTCTTCTGGTTGGATGCCGCGCGTTGATCTTGGTTCTGCCCTGGGTTCTGGATGATGGTGGTGCTGAACCCTCATGGGCATGATGGTAAGGGCTTGAGTTGAGTTGCGTACAACATGATAACGAGTGGAGTTATGATTGAAGGAGTAATTTGATAGATAAGGGAGAGCCTATAACTTTTTAGATTGTTTTATTTTTAATTCTGAATTTTCATAATTCTTTTTAAAATTAATATTTCATTTTAATTTTACAATGATTGATACGTTTATATTCTAAAAAACAACGAAAACGTTGAGTGAAGTGGGTTAAACATTAAACGTCCAATATCTTGGGGTTGAAAAAAAAACCCAGAATACAATAAATTTCGGAAATTCCAAGCAAATTTGATTTTTTTTCTTATTTTCCTGATTCGTGTTTTGAATAATATTTAGAAACAAAATCAAATTGAACTTTAAAGGTCCAAATTAGTGTGAAGTCGATTAATCCCTTGATTGCCTGTAAAAATCAAAGAACTTCAATAAAATATAAAAATGACTCTAAATTTCCTAAATATAAAAACATTGATTGCTATGGTCCTTGATCTTAATTAAGAAATCAATGTATTTTCGAAATTAGGCTTTGATAATCCTGCTAATTTTAGACAATTACGTATCCTAGAATCAGCTATAGTTTTCAAACCTTAAATCATCGTGCTATAAATATCAACTTTGTAAAAGTTTTGAAGTAAGTTAAGAGTTGCCAGGTTACAAATTTTATTTATCACTCTTCACTTTTTATTCGATTAATAACTGTGTTTATTCAGGACCGTATACAGAAATAAGTATTTCTCAAACCTACAAAACCCTAAAACAGGTCAAAGCAATTAGGATTTAATGTTTTCTTGATGACTCTAACTGAAAATGATGATCTTTTTTTTTACTTTTACAATGAAAACTTCTTATAAGAAATCATTTCCTCATCTATAAAAGAAATGATCAAAAGATGTTTCTACTAAGATATGTAAGTCATCAAAATAAAAACAAAATAAATCATCAAAATGGTAAGGTTAAAAATATTTATCAATATGAGCAGTTCTCTCAGATTTGGGTCATTCGTTTTTATTTGTATTTTTTAATCCATCTGAAACTTTTTTGGTACCTTTGGTATGCCCAAAGAAGCCATTTTGCATCATTAGTTTGTCCATATAATTTTCCATACAAATCTGGCAGCTGGCCATACAAAAATGATGTATGAAAATTCAAAAATCTGTTTATTTATTTCTTTTAAAGGAGTTTTGTTTTCGGCTGTTCGGGCCGGCACGTTGGCCCCACGGAAAACGGCGGAATACTCACGGGTGGACTGTTCTTTGATTGTTCGAACTGGCCGTGGGTGTGGTAGAGAAGAAAACGCATTCGGATTTAGCACTACAAAACTAGCTTTATTAAAACTAAGTTAAAACTACGTGTTGTCTTGTCCGAGGGTGAAAAAAGACTGGTACCGCAAAATGGCGGTTTTTTTACTCGTCGTCGTCGTCGGTCGTCGTTCGTGTCTCGTCGTTCGTTCAGCGTCGTTGTGCGGCCGTAGCGTTGCGCAGGGTTGTGCTTGATCGCAGGAAGCTGTTGCGGCAGGCGATCAGGGTTGCTAATCTTGCGGTGAAAAATCGTAGTAGTCGTGGTTGTGAAGTGGTGCCAGTCCAACTGACACTTCGTAGATTCAACACGGCATTGTTAGATATGGACTACACTGAAAAAAATGATAGGCTTTATCCATAAAGTACGTCTCGCTAAAATCAGCCAAAATTTACCCCCCTTCCCCCCTTTGTCACGCTTTTCCTATACTTATAACATCCCTGATAGACTGAAGTCCCGCGGTCGTGCGATTTGAAGCGTTATCTGCTCGAAGTCGATTGAGTCCTGCCATTTTCGAGCGTTTGTCGTGCGTTTTGATGGTTTTGATCGAATGTCAGAGAAGCGACATCTAGTGCGTGCAAAATTCTCAGCAGGCGTTGAAAAAAAAATAATGACAGATACGTTTTCATTGCGGTTTCCAAGTTCCTCAATCCAGTGAAAAAAAGTTAATTGTGAAAATTATGTTCCAGATTCAGGATCATGGCGGGGTTTATCAGACATTCAAATGAAAGAGGTACATTCAGATTATGCTTCTTATACACACTAAAAAAATATGAATTTTACATCAAACGGAATTCAAAACCAGACGTAAAAACTCATCATGTAATCAAAAATCAAACGTAATATTATGTTTGGTTTGATGCTGAACAACCAAATTCACCGTCACAAAATAGAGAACAAAATTGTATCTGATAAAATGTAACATTAAATCATTTTTAACTGAACATTACATCTAAGATGATGCACATGACTGGAGCGTGTTTTGTCGTGTAATATTCTGTGCGATGATTTAATTTTACATTAGAATACCCCAATTATACGCTGATTTGCTGTCTTTCCACTTCACAGTGCAGCGTGGTGCTGCAAACGTCAGACATGTTTGAGATTCAAGAAAATCGGTCGAGGTCGCGAATAAGTTTTTCGGTAAATTTTTGAGAAATGTATAGGTTTTTTATTTCGATTGAGCTGAAAAGCGATGTTAAATCAATTTTTAAGGTAGGTTTAATGATTTTTTGTTTAAATTTTTCCTGTCATTTTAATTCTGAATTCTTAATTTCAGTCAGAAAAATGTCCTCCCTTCTTCCGGACGATGACGCACCGGTCCGTTTCATGTTCAAGCTGCTGGTCAAGGTTATCCAGCAAACGACCACACGGAGACGGCTGCTGGCGACGGACAACTGGAGTGCGAAGCAAACTTCAAGCTGTGCCCCAGCAACGACGCACGGTTGATAGTGCCGCGGAGGTTTGCGATTGATGCAGACGGCGGCATTTAGCCAAGGAGGCCGCTTTCCGGTACTGGCGCATCGACACTTCAACTTAACTGTTCCGGTGCGCACAACAGTTTGGCGGTCCGGGTGTGGAGCGGTGTCGAATCGACGAAACTATCCTGAACGGCGCATCTTTAGGACAGGTGGGACAAAAACGGACGGAAGCCGTTGGCTGGGGCCTTGCTAGACAACCGCAGCTAGCTGATAGACGCGTACGACGATCTGAGACGAGCTCGGATCAATATCCGGCGCGGCTGGATGGTTGTGGCTCGTTGTGCAGAACGCGATGAAAGAGTCTTCTGTAGTTGGACAGTTCCTGGCACAGCCGGGCGTTCCGGTAGTGACAGAAGAAGGAAAATCGTAGGACACTTCGCTCATCGCGACCACCGTGAGTTGGATCATACTGGAACCGGAAGCCGGAAGCGCGATGAGATTGATTATTCGTTCCGCCACGGCAAAAACACTCGTGCTTTGTTATACCCTTTTTATTATAATAATATCAAATTAAATGTTTTTTTCAGTAAGAATGTGTTTTTCTTTCTCTGCCCAAAAAAATCCAATCCAATAAAAGTAGATTCTAATAGGAATGCTTTCCAATTCATTGCGTTGATTGTAATTTTACACGACCATACCAGTCGCTGGTTTGGTCGTGTAATTTTCAAATCAGATGTAATTTTCCGTCTTATGTGACGCTCCAGTTATGTGCATCATATAAGACAGAAAATTACACGATTTTTTCGAAGTGTGTAACACTTCAGTAAAACAAACCATTATTTCAGAAAGAGATGAAAAATGCTGGTTTCGGCACATGGGACAATGGCAATGGCAACAATGTCCACTAAGAACAAACCAAAGATGAGTTCCGAGTCCGGCAAGTGAACACCAAGAAACTCAAAAGCCATTCATGCAAAAGTGTGAAATACAATTGTTTGTACCTATTACACTCACCCCGTTTGACAAGAATAATAAACAGTACGAGTTTCCATATGAAATCTTTTTTAGTTGCATCAAATTAACCCAAAAATCCGAAACGAAAGCACCCGACAATGGCAGGACAATCTAAATAACAAAGTCGCCCGAAAACGGCCCGACAACGGCCCGTCAACGTCGATTTTCTCAAACGATCGATTTCGACGATCGTCGGACAAAGTGTTGCATATACGCACGAAAAGGGCCCGAATTCCATCGGACAAACCATCGGAATTCGGGCCGTTTTGTCTAGCCGTCGGACGGTTTTCGGGCCGTTGTCGGCCCCGTCCGTCAGTCAGGGATTGCTTCCCTGACAGGGCCGTTGTCGGGCCGTTTTCGGCCGACTTTGTTATTTAGATTGTCCTGCCATTGACGGGTGCTTTCGTTTCGGATTTTTTGATTTTGTAGCGGAAAAAGTTTTTTTTTTATTTATTTAAAAGCGTTTTATTTTTATTGAACTCTCTCTCTGATTATTTATAATAGCAAGACACTTGAATCGACACTGGTTTCTTGGTGGAAAACGTGAAATAGAAATCAAAGCCTGAAAAATGAAATTGACAGAAAATTAGACACAAATAGATGGTTGATTATAAAAATTCTAACCCAGTGTACCGGCTGATGGTTCTTTGTTTTTCGTTGATGGCCACTTGGGTTCTGCGGTTCTGCGTCAAATCACAAATCTTGACCATATTTTCCAAACACCGTGAATTCCTTCTGCTGGCAAAACTTCATAGCCCTTTAAAAAATGTTTAATCACACTGTAGCCACCCACTAATCAGCAGAAATTACACTAATTTTACTAAAAAATTATGAATTTTCATAAGTGAAAAAATGGACTTGAACAAATTGAACTGTTATCAAATTACGACGCCTTCTATTATAAACAAGAACTGCAAATGTCGCCTTTGACATTCGATCAAAACGCTCGAAAATGGCAGGACTCAATCGATTTTAAGTAGATAACGCTTCGAATCGCACGACCGCAGGACTTCAGTCTATCAGGGATGTCACACTTGCTCAGACCCCCCCTCCCCCCCTAGAGCATGACATATTTTATGGATGACGCCATACACGGGTAAAAATTTTTTGGTGATTTTTTATTTTTTGTCTTTAAAACTTGATTTGCAAAAAAACACTATTTTTATTATTTTTTTATATGTTTAAGAGGACATCAATTGCCAACTATTCAGAAATTTCCAGGTTGTGCAAAAAATCTTTGAGCGAGTTATGAATTTTTTAATCACTACTGATTTTTTCAAAAAATCGAAAAATTGGTCGCAAAAATTTTTCAACTTCATTTTTTTATGTAAAATCAAATTTGCTAGGGCGTCCAATTTTCCCGGGTTTTGAAATTCCCGGGAAACGGGAAAAATATTTTTTGAATCCCGGGAATTCCCGGGATCCCGGGAAATTTTTGCAGCAGTCAAAAAATCTATTTTTTCATTATATTTGTTACGTTTTTCTTGCTTAAATCATACAATTAGCTCAAAACTGTTAATGGTGATAAGCTACACTTCAATCTGAACAAGGACAGCAGTCTTTAGATAGTTTAAAACACATTAAAAAATGTGTTCTTTGATGTGCTTTGGAATTTAATTGAACCAGAATTTTGAATATATTTCTTTTATTTTTTAGTTATATAATATAACTACAAAAGCTTATACAATTTCAATTAAAGTGTCTAAAACAACAAGAAATAAAATTATACCAGACAATGTAACACTTTGGATAAGTTTGGAATTTTATGTTTAATAATTAAAAACATATTTAAAAAATTATCTTTAAGTCACTACCAACCAACTACCAACTGGGGATAATCGGGACTGCAGTCTGAATAGGTACAGGAGATTTTAGTCTAATCTAATCTAATCTAATCTAATCTAATCTAACACAAACGCAGCCAGTCCGATGAAAGCATGCTGGAAAGTCTTGTGATTAGATTACGCCCCAAGCACTTTTCTTGTCAATTGCAGTACATCCGAGAACACCCGAAAATGTATTGCAAAAATTAAAGCGGCCAGCCCTACTACGTTGTGTTTACCGCAGAGAGGATTCTGAGAACGGATCACATTTCACAGAATCTACAGGGGAGGAAGGATGCGTGGACATACCGTACCAAACGCTCCTGTTTACAGTTTCATATGTGTTTTGTATGATGTGTTAAGTGTAAAATATAGTGTGGTTATATAATCAAATAAATATAATAATGCAATATAATGATCATTTAATAAAATCCCTTCACCTATATATAATAACCACGCACCCAAGCACACAAACAGCGGCACAAAAGAAATGAAAATGAGCATGCAAAAATAAGACAGCGCGTCCCCGTGGTAATCGCACTAATCTGAATAGGTACAGGAGATTTTAGAGCAATAAATTTGGAAATCGGTGTACGAATTGTTTTGATCTGTTCCTGTTGTAATCGAAACCAATCAAAACAATCAGAACATTATTCAAAAACAAATAAGCTTAAACAGCTGTCTAAATTCGTTACTTTTGTCCTGAGTTGCTCCAGATGTCGGTTTATGATGAATAGCTAAATAATTTTTAAAATATTATGCTTTTTTCAAGTTTTAAGTCATAAATATACATGAATATAATAAAAAGCCTTTTTTAAATAAATAAAATTTAGTAGAAAATATCTAAGGTGCAAAGCATTTTGCGGATTTGTAAACAATTTTTTTTACAATTTTCCCTGTCAAATTAATGCTGTTATATACCAAATACAAATTTTAATGCTTTAAAATGCTTATCGATTACTAATTTCCACAACCAAATCTGAATTCCTAGACCAAAATTTGATATGTTTTCAATTTCGGGAATTCCCGGGACAAAATATGAAAAATCCCGGGATTCGGGAATTCTCGGTTTTGGAAAAATCCCGGGATTTTTGTCCCGGGAATTCCCGGGATGGACGCACTAAAATTTGCAATCCAAAAGTACTTTACTGAAATGAGCATGAGCATGAGCATGTGCATGAGCATGAGCATGAGAGACCACCCATGGTTGTCCTTCTCCGTTGCTGAACAGGACCGTAATATCCTATCAATTCAACGATCATACGCTTCAACGATCTAATGGTGTTTCCCTTATCAACAGCATGTATGAATGCGCTGAAAAGATAAAACATCAATATCATCAAAACTAGATCTGGAACAAATAGGTAACAGTCATTGGCCACCAACGGCGCCCGCCATGTCAGTTTGTAGATCTCGGGGGGATTGGGACGGGAATGTTAGTTAGCACAGGCTGCTACCAAGGGTGGGTTCTACACGATATCCACACCCGCGTGTGCCGGAAAACTACTTCTACTTGGGATTTTGTAAGTGGGAAAGGGTAATGGCCAGGATTCATCATAGAAGATGATGATGTGACCCAATAATCAATAAATTTCGTTTTATAGGGTGGTGTATTATTCTCAAGGCAAACAATCGGATGCTGCGGATGAGACTATTCCCGTTTATTTGTTGTTGAGTTTAGCATAAATGATTTAATCTTAGACAGCCGGCTGTGGAAAGATAAAATCAAAATTATGTGTAATTAAAAGATGAAATATTATACTCAGCGTAACATATTTACGTATAGTTGACCTGAGACTATTTATACTTTTAAATTATTATAAGATGAGCGACCAATTAATTACTTATGAGTTATGAGTTATCTGAAGGACTTGAACAATCGCGTTGAAACAATATTTGTCACCGTGCTTTACGAGCTATAATGCTAAAAGGTATTTTCGCGGGAAACGAATGGTCGAATATAATTTATATTTTGCTAACGCAATTATGAACGAATCTTCCCATGAAACAATCGCGAATTATAGAACAAAAAAAAAACCCCGGCTGTGATGTGTATCAAATACATGACTAACAAGAAAGACGATCGCGATATTTGAATTTTACAATCTAACTAAGTAGAAAAAAAACCACGTCAAACATAAACATACAGGTCACCACAAAACGGACTGCCTCAACTGTTATCGTGACCACCAGAGCCAGTTGCACCTTCGCACATACACGTACGCAAGCTCCCGAAAAACTAACCGACGACGAACGACGCGAAAATAACATGCGACCCGACGGACAAGCATCGCAAAACGGACTCGATTGTTTTTTTAATGAGATAGGGTACGTTATCCATTAGTGGACCCCTTTCCTATAGTGGACCCTCTGAAGGGTTTTTAATGGAAAATTCAATAAAATCACAATTTCAAGCGTGTTGTTGTCTACAAATCTTTTATTTGGCATGTTCAGCATCATTTAGAACAATGATGACTGACATTGAATTGTCCTTTTCTCCAAAATAAGTGTTTTGAGTTCGACATCTGAAATCAGCCATGGCCACTAGCATTTTCACAACAAAACTGCATTTATATTTTATGATTGAATTAACCATCCAATCATTTTTGACTGATTTAACTTCAACAAGTCAATCCAAAAGTACTTTAGTGAAATTTTGATAAATTGCACCGTCTTCAAGTTATGGCCATTTTTGGTGACTGTTTTGAAAATAGTCGAAGTTTTTCTTTTTTTTTATTAGTGCACATGTTTGCCCACCTTTGAAAAAAATATTTTTGAAAAGCTGAGAAAATTCTCTATACTTTGCATTTTTTAACTTTGTTGATACGACCCTTAGTTGCTGAGATATTCATGCAAATTGAATGTTTTTTTAAGTCCCACCCAAACAACACACCATTTTCTGATGTCGATATCTCAGCAACTAATAGTCCGATTTACAATGTCAAAATATGAAACATTCGTGGAATTTTCCGATCTTTTCGAAAAAACATACTTTCAAAATTTTAAATCATGACTAACATTTTAAAAGGGCCAAAAATTCAATATTACGCAATATTAACCCCTTATGTTATATATCATTTTTTTTATTGTCTACTCTACAAATTTGTAGAACATTGTTACACTCAAAAAAATAAACTCCATAAAGTTAGAAAAAACACGAAATTTTAAAATGAAAGATTTTTGTTCTAAATGAAAAAATGACCCTTCTAGGACAATGTAGATTCGAAAAGTACATTAAATTTCCCCTAAAATGACATGTTCCAAAAAAATGTAAAGTCGTGTAACGGAAAATAAGAGAATTTTTAAAAAAAATTAGTGTTTTTTTCGATGAAAAATACGATTTTTCGGAATTCTGAGTACGCCATTAAACTGGGCGTCTAATTTTACATAGAAGTCCCTTTGACACCAAATTTCTATCTCGTCATCGTTTCAGGTTGCTAAGTATTGAAAAACATCTCTTTTTTCGCATGTTCAAAACTGGAAGGGGTCGTACCGCCCCTCCGTCACGAGATATCAAAAAACGGACCTCGGATTCATGACCAGGGACAAAAGTAACCCCTTAGGATAAAGTTTCACGCAAATCGAAGAGGGGTCGGGGCAAGTGCAGTGTGAGTTGGCGGAGAATTACCCCAATACATTATGATTTCAACTGATTTCTTCTTAATTTTCAATTCATGAACGGTTTTGTGAACTTTTGTATGTGATTTTTTGATACAACCATTTTAAGCTTGAAACATTTGAAATTTTTTACAACTCTTCACAGGATTAAATCAGCCCATTCCTTCCTTACCTGCTTCACTCTTGTGCAGAACGAGTCCTGTTGTTCCCTTTTTCCAACCTCTGTCATGTAATCCTGCCTCGGTCAGTTCCTCCCCTGGGTTTCGCCTGCTCGTCCTGCTTGAAGCCATATGTTGTGTGTGTGTGTGCCTTTTTGATTGCTGCGCCCTGGCGCTTGCTCCAGGTAATCCCAGGTCGTCGGAATCACCCAAAACGATAATGGGAGCGAAAAAAAAACTGGACCTCGGGCCGATAAATAAAGATTTGATGATCTTTTCGTTTTTTTTTTTGTGTTGCTGATGGTCAAAAACCTGTGTTTATTTTGTTAATTTATCATATAAAAAGGAAGAAGTGGACCAGACAATTAATTGAAGTTTCTTCAGGGCTGCGCACTGATGGGAATTCCTGCTGGAAGAGGAGATTCCATGGTCATTAGGGGTGGCAACCCGATTTATCATCGGTTGGTTTCTTTTTCGCAGGAATTTCGTTCGAATGTGATTTTTATTGTCCTTGGACGTGGAAAGCTAGCTGGGAAGGACCTTCACACGATTGGTATCTTTCAGCAATCGCAATAAATAAAATTTCGAGGTTTTCTGCTCAAATTAAGAGGCATTGATGTTCGTTTTGGGACCTTGAGAGGGATTCCCCGGGACTTATTTACACTATGGAAAGGAGAGTTCGTCTAAAAAATTGTACTGAGAAAGGGGACGAAAAAGCAAAAATCCCAACTCATAAAATTTATTATTCATTGCATCATTGCTGGGCCACGACGAACGGTAGGTTTGGAATTCAGGACAGTCCCTCTCTCTCTAGTTGGGACAGTTTTGGGCACACAAATGGTGCAACCTGTTCCAGTTCTTTAGCTGAAGGGTATTAAATTTCATCCCTTATGCCGGCCCGGTTCGAGCCGGGAATCACTGCTTGCAGAGATAATATTATGACGAGGTTGAGTCCAGGAGGGCCCAAAACATCCTGCGGGATGCACTGTGCAGTACTGTTGAGGAGGGAGTTGGGGTGAAATGGACAACTTTGCAAATAGATTAACTTCTGATTTTTTTTGCAATCAAATTAAAATTTGATCTTATCGTAACATTGATAAATTGTAGAATGGTCCATTTTACCCCCCTCAAAGAACCGCTTCTCCCTCCCAAGTGGCATCATGTTCCACCACCAAGGGGCCAGACAGTCAACTCTATGAACAAATCGCGCTGAAGAGGGATTAAAATTCAGCTCAGTGCAGTAGGTTTTATACCTTGGTGGGTTGGAAAGTGCAAGTTCTTGGTGGAAACCCCTTAAGGGGAGGGTGAGGAGGGAAAGAATGCATTGCGACGACCATATGGCGTGAAAACCGCAAAAAATCCTGGTAGATAATGGTGGCGGTTTGGAAGGGATGAGGATTCGTCGCTGGGTTTTTCGGTGTTTAACGGGATGTTTTTGGTAACGCTAATTAAAGCAAATTGGAGGATTGTACTCTATTTCTTTGCAGTGCTGGGTGCAATATGGCTGGAATTAGCGGTAAAAATAGCCAAATTCTGTGGGGTGAGTTTGATGTTTTCTAGTGGTGCAGAAGGTTCGAAGGATTTCAAACGAAAATCTAAAATATAGAACAAAAATGTGGTGAGTTGGTAGTGGCAATAAATATATATATTTTAATATGCCTTAAAAATGTGTTTGCTATGAACTATCTTCCAAATCGAAGCTCTCTTTTGTTTTGAATCAAACACTCAACAGCTTTTTTCTATATAGAAAAAAGAAATGATTTGACCAAATACCATCAACGTTTGAGACATTCAACTCATTGTATATTAAATTTCAAGGGCATTTCAATTGAAACGGAATTGCAAAAATTAGTTAACAATCTGTGAAGCATAACCTGCAGTTGAGAAAAACAAGAAAAAAAAGTCAGCAAGCGAGATTCTAGAAATCTAGTAAATAATAAGTACATGAGTTCAAATCCATACTCTGACAAAGATAATTTTTTTATCTATCTTGGGTAATTTTTTTTTCTGTCTCAGTTTTTTTTTCTAGCAACGAAACATATTTTTTTATTGCATATGTTCAATGAGGGTAAATCTCCGCCAACTCACACAGCAGTTGCCCCGACCCCTCTACGATTTGCGTGAAACTTTGTCTTAAGGGGTAACTTTTGTCCCTGATCACGAATCCGAGGTCCATTTTTTGATATCTCGTGACGGAGGTCCGGTACGACTCCTTCCATTTTTGAACATGCGATAAAAGAGGTGTTTTTCAATAATTTACAGCCTGAAACGGTGATGAGATAGAAATTTGGTGTCAGATGTAAAATAAGACGCCCGATTTGATGGCGTACTCAGAATTAAAAAAAACTGAGCAGACGGAAATAACTTTATAATAACATTTTTTGATACTTGAAAATACTAGGCCAATATCATTTTATTTTATTTATAACAAAATTTGTGATTCGCCGTTATGATTTTTTTGTTATTGGATTGTTATTGTGATAACAGACTAATAACATTTTGAGTTATTCTTTGAACAAATCTTTGTTGTTATTTTTTGTTATTTTAACAACTAATCCGATCATCCCAATAACAGTTGGAGGTATTCTTCCATAACAAAAAATGTTATTCCAAAGTTGATTTGGCTTTCAATCAATATCAGACCAATAACAAATTTTGTTATGATAACATAAACTGTTATTAAACCCTTATGCAAAAATGAATTTTTCATAACATTTTCTGTTATTTGTATTTGTAATTGAAATGGCATGAATTTTGTCATTGCCGTCTGCCCGGGACGTATTTTTCAAGTTTTCAAAAAGTTTTAAAAACTCCACCATTTTTCGTTATTTGACTGTAAACTTTTTTTGGAACACGTAATTTTAAGGGAAATTTAATGCATTTTTCGAATCTACATTGATCCGGAAGAGTCATTTTTCGTTTAGAACATTTTTTTCATTTTAAAATTTCGTGTTTTTCTAACTTAGGAGAGTTATTTATAAAAGTTAAACAATGTTCTACAAAGTTGTAGAGCAGACAATTACTATTTTTTTGATGTTTAAACATAAGGGGTTTGCTTGTAAACGACAAATTCGGACGACGAAACAAAGAGAAACGCAAAAAGTAACTTTTTAACTCGTGATGTTTCTAGGCAAACCCCTTATGTTTACATATCAAAATTGCTGTAATTGTGCTCTTCAACTTTGTAGAACACTCTGAAAAATAACCTCTGAATTTTTTTTTGTTTTAAATGAAAAAATGACCATTCTGGGTCATGTAGTTTCAAAAAGTTCATTAAATTTCCCTTAAAATGACATGTTCCAAAAATGTTTACAGTCAAGATACCGAAAATGCCAGAGTATTTAGAACTATTTTAGTGTTTTTTTCAATGAAAAATATGTTTTTTGGGGATTCTGAGTACGCTATCAAACCAGGCGTACAATTTTTCTTAAAATCAATTTGACACTTCATTTCTATCTTATCACCAAGATCAAGATCGTTTCTCGATTTTGTTGGGACTCATAATTGTTGTTAAAATTTTTTACGCACTGAGTATTATTTTTAAAGTTGTCCAAACTTTTTGCATGAACTTGTTATTAGATATTTGTGGTTTGAAAAAATAGCTTGTTTGTAATTTTCTATTATCAGGATTTTTGCAATATGATAAATAATGACTCAAAACAACAATTTGTAGCTGTATATTCAATGAAAAAAAGATATTAAGAAAATCCGAATATTCACATGTGGTGCTCCTTAACTTGACAAAGATTGCAAGAGTTTTTTATTCATAATATAACTTTAATAATGAGGTTGATGCTAAGCACTTATTGACATCGAAAAAGAAAATCACCTTCATACGGCGATATTAACTTACTTAGGGTTCAAAATAAATTAGATTATGAGAATTGCTATGCACTATGTGGATATGAAAATTATACTTATCATGAAAATTATTTTCCCTCTTAAAGTAACAAATAGAAACAATAAAAAACAGCAATTATAGTTATTGGAATTATGGAAGATAAAAATTACACTTTTGAATAAGAAGATTATAGAAGCATTGGTTTTTTCAAACTTGGATATAGAATAATAAACATCTCATGTTCTAAGAAGTTTCGTATTTTTAAAATGATTTTTCTGATTTGTATGTATAATTTTGCTTCGATATTCATAAGTTTAAAATTTTCCGGGAGTGTCGACCAAATTTTTCCGGGCATCGAGAGGTCGAAAATGGTCCATTTCCCGGGATTTTTTCCGGGAATTCTTGTTCGTCACCCTCTAGATGGTAGAGAATTACCCATATGAAGTTTTAGGCAAACACAAATTCGGCCATTTTTTTAAAGAGACTCCCCGTGGGCAAAACAAATCCGGCAATCAATGGTTTTAGTTTCGTCATGATTAAAATGTTGGTAAAGTTTGATAAACATTTGTTAGGTTTGTAGAGTTGTGCGCAATATAATAATAAAAAAAACGAAGTTGAATTTATAGCTGTCGGCCACCATTGCTAGTACCAACCACTAGTGTCTTCCTTTTATCTACAAGGACTTCGCCGCCCTGGGCTCCTAAGTGTATGAAAGTATGGCACGGAGCGACGGCGCCGAATACCCATATTTACACAAAGAATTTTAGAGCGCCCGCCGCGGGATTCGAACCGGCGACCTCTGGATTGTGAGTCCAGTGCGCGGTCCGATTGATCCACACGGGCGGGACTAAATAATAATATATTTTAGATAATTCGAACAAGTCATTAGTTCGGACGAAAATTTGTTGGATTTGCCTTGATCAGTTTCTCCGTATGGATATGTAAGCAAACTTGGGTTTTTCACCTGCAATGCATATGCGCAAACTAATTTAAAATTAAAATTAGATACCGTCATCACCAGCATTTTTGAATGGATTTCTGAAAGTTTGCTTAAACTTTAGCTTAAAAAAATGTTTTGCTGTGAGACGACTAATCCTCGTGAACTAAGTATCAAAATGGGACCTTTTGATTACAAAAATGATTCCAAATTCTTAAAATTCGGATAAAATAAAAAATCAATTCAAATTGATTGCAAAACTGTAAAATCCTTTGATTTCTATTTCATATAATTTGTATTGTAACATTTGGAAAGTCTTCGATTTGCAAAGTTTTTAAGTTTCGAACAAAAAAAATACGGCATATTTGCTGTAAAAGAGTCAGCTTTCGTTAAATCTCCATAAAACATATTTTTAACCGCGCGGCTTGATGATATCGATTGGAACTTAAAGCGAAATTTCTAACCCAAAATCCGACCAAATACTCACACTCACACCCCAACCAACTTGCGAAAGGCTCGTGAAAATAAAAGTTTTCCCTTTCAAACGTCAGTCTGAAAATGTTATTGTTGTAATTTACAAATATTTACGTTCTCGTTCTCCGGGTTGACTTGCCAATGGAAGGAGCTGCTTTTGCCTCATTCGAACCTGAACGTGGACGCCAAAATCCACGGTCCTTCTTCGATGGGCCGCCCTATGCCTTTGCTTCCTCAAGGCATGTGTTGGTGTATAAATAGTTTTAAATGGATTTTTGTTTTCCTTGCCAATTCACAGCTTTTCGGGGAGAGTTGTGTGTTTGTGTATGTTGTTTGGTGTTATTTGAGGGGGTGATTTTTCCGCAGACATTTTTCGCAACAACTTTATAAATAAAACGAACGAGAAATGTGTGTATGCAAACATGTTTGCTATTTTTACTGCGCAGAAAATCGACGAAAGGGCAGTGAAGGACTAAAGGTATTTTGACAAATGGAGCTCAACATTGGAAGACAGCGATTTTGGTATGATGGATATTGAGATCATTTTGGTTGAAATTTAGCAGCAAGTAAAAAAAAATGATTTTGCGAAAAAAATATCAAATTAAACTTCAAGGTTATCAATGAAATCCACTGCAATTGCAAGATTTATGAATTTTGCCAATTTTGGGTTGGACGATGCTAAAAGCAACATTTGATAAGTCCTCATCTCAAAATATTCGTCGTACAAAAACTGAAAATGAAGGTAATTCAAAATTCTATAGTGGAATTAAATCTTTTGTTCGCGCGAAACCAACTAAAGACAAGTGGTGACGCTGCTGCACCACAAGTCGCTGCTCTCGATGGGAGGAAAAACTCTATTGTTTCCTGCAGGGTGGTGTCGAAAATTGTGAAGATTCGCAAAAACAAACCCGCGTTTTGTGGCCATGGTGGAAAATCCGACGCGCGAGCCATTGTTTTTCGCGCTGGTGACTTCCAAAAAACCCAACCAACCGGCGATAGCCTGCAAAATAGGATTAGCCGCGTTCCGTACTTGGCGGCGGACTCAACTCGACTGTGAATTTTCGCCCTCCGTGTACAATGGATTAGCCGATGTAGAGCGGAAAGGATTACACAATATAATCCCGAAAAACGGAATTAGCGAGCGTAAAACGGGCCAAGAACGCCGAGCCCGGGATGGTTCATGCAAAAATGAGGAATCACCACCGTACTTAGGGCTGCCGAGGAAAAGACTTTGTTAAGTCGGTGCGAGTTCCTGGAACAAAAGCAACACGCTTGCCAAACAAAGCTGTCAAACGATGGCAAACAAACACCGCTTGACAGGGTGAGGACTTTGAATCACATGTGGGCTAACCTGGTGTGACCTACTAAAGGTTGGTTTTCCTGGTTAAGGTGGAGCTCAGGTTGCCTAATCGATATTAGTTTTTGTTTGTGCATTTGAGTAGATCTCTGGAGTTTTTTTTTTGAAAAGGACCAATAAACCAAATTTTTAGTTTTTGCTTTTTGGGTGTTTTTCAATACCCCTGACTCAAGGCGGTTCTAAAAACACCCAAAAAGCAAAAACTGGAAATTTGGTTTATTGGACCTTTTCAAAAAAAAACTCCAGATCTGACCTTCGGTACACGTTTAAACGTTAACAGGTAAATTTGTTTGGAGGATTCATAATTGATTCAAGTTTGTTTTAAATTATCCGTTAACCCTCTACTGCCCAAATTTTTTTTTTGAAAATATTTATTTTTCCCGTGTTCAGGAGGTCATTATGAGCAACTTTTGTTCTACAAAAAACTTTACTTATCTTGTTTTATGTTTTTCTTGTTTTATTTTTAGTATTTTAATTTGCATTTATCTTGTTTAGTTTATGTTTGTTTTTGGTAGTATTTGGCCTATTCTACCACCTTATATAATTACTTTTTGCCTATCTAATTTTTTCACGTTTTTAAGTCAGTTTTTCAATTTTTTGCGTGTTTTTCACATTTTCTGCTATAGAATGGCAAAATCATCATTTAAATTGCAAAAAAGTGCGTAGAGGCATAGTCTGGGACACAATACAAATTACTGCATACTTCTTTTTACTGAAAATATAGGAAATGTTAGTAAAAACACAGCCAAAGTTGACCCTTAAAAAAATACATTTTTTAAAACATTGGCAAAGTCACATAAAACAAGTTAAACTTCCAACCCTAAAATTTTCTAAAATTTTAAGAGTTCTTCGTGGCAGTGCGTGGCCGAATGGTTACGCTGTCCGCTTTGTAAGCGGATGATTCTGGGTTCGATTCCCATCTGCTGCAACCTTCCATCGGATGAGGAAGTAAAATGTCGGTCCCGGCCTTGGTTGTTAGGCCGTTAAGTCATTCCAGGTGTAGGAGTCGTCTCCATGCCATAAGTACAAACAACACACCAAACCAAGCCTACTCCGGTGGAAACGCTGGCGGCGGTTGGACTCGCAATCCGAAGGTCGTCAGTTCAAACACTGGGGTGGAAGGTTCCTCGGAGTAGAAAGAGGTTTGGGTGCTCTCCCCATTCAAGCCTTAGGACTCCTAGGTTCGAGCAGAAACTTGCAATAGAGACCACAAAAGACCCGGGGGTCGTTAATGTGGATGGTTTGATTTTTTTTAAGAGTTCTTCTTTCCAATGCTTTTAAAAGATCAAACATCGGTTGGAAAATTAATTTTTGGCGATTTTTTAGATCGAAGCCCTTCTAAAGGCGGGGTTAGGTCGTAGAGGGTTTATGATTTTAGTTTTAGTTTTAAAATACCTCTGAAAAAAAAAAACAAAGCTATTTGGTGCTCGTGTTTTCATGCTATATATTTCATCTTTCAACTCAAAATAACATGTAAAGACCCGCAAATTACAACAGACGTTTTCATGTCAGAGATTCGCTTTACATGGTTTAACCCCATTTCATCAAATAATTTAAAACCCTCACGACCCTCACCAAAATCATCCACAACCTGTCACATCAAGGCCAGCACACCATTTAGCACCACCACCACCACCGCGATGAAACATGAGCCGTTTTTGTTGGAGTCCTTCGAAGAACCTGTGTCCCTTTTGCCGTGGAACCTCGCTTGAGTTGCGGCGTCAAAAGGAACACGTCTCTCAATTAAAACCGTATTGTTCCGACGAGCAATGTTATTTGTAATTGGATATGCATTGCAAGCACCGGCACAAGCAATGAAAGTGAACTACGTATTCGCGAACTGTGAGGACAATTGCCGGGAGATAAAAACAGGAGGGTTGAAGACATAAGGACATACATACAAGGACATCTGGTTGAATGGGAAAATCATCAGCAAGGGGTGTGATGTGAAATGAAGTGAGCATTTCGCATCCAGCAATCATCCAGCCGTGGAGTGTGACGATGAAACAGGTTCACTTTCCAGTTGGATCGTGTTGCAACACTTTGCAATCGAATGGTACAATCGGAACAAAAAAAAAAGCAGGATCTGCCACGTTCCAACTCACCCTTCTAATATTTTGTTCCCGAGAATTGCAATTGTTATACGAACTCCCACCAGTCAAAGCAATACTGGCAAGAATCGGTTACGTGTATCGAAGGATAAAAATTGAACCACGTGCCAATTGTAAACTATATCCATCCCACAGGACTATTTGCCGTTTTCTCATTATTTTGTTGTGATAACGAAATGGTATCCAGTTTGAGCTCCGACAGGGATGATAAAACAATAGTTACTGTAAACCGGAGTGGCAATAATATTGGTTTTTAATTGGAACTTTTGGAATGTATTCCAACTGGTAAGGTTTTCCTCAATATTATTATGTTTAAAACATATACTGGGATGGGCCGCAAGACAAGATCCATGCACTATTTTTGAAAAAAAAGTTGTTTTTAATGCGTAAAAACAGTTGCGTTGAAAATTAATATTTTGAATCCCGTAGTTATTCTTGTTCAAATCAAACTGAAAAAAACATTGCACTAGAAAAGTGATAAAATGAAACATTTTATGAGGTAAACCCAAACATTTTTTCTAACATAAAAATTTGCCCCATTTCAGATGTACCATGATTTTTTACTGTGTAGTGTAACATTATCCAAAGAATCCAAAAATGCATTTCGTTTTCCAATTTGAAATTATATTTGTTGAAAAAATCATGTCACTTTGAGAGCATTAAAATAATACAATTCATCATCATTATCTTAATTATACACAGAAAAACATTATGGTAATGTTACATCTGGATCTTTTATGTAAAAAAATCTGAAACGTGTAATTTTACCACTTTTCTGTTGTATCTGTTTCAAGTGAGGTAAAATTACATCATACAAGAGGTAATATTCATCCTTCCAAAATTACACTTTCAAAATGTACACAACTTTTAACTGTGTAGTTACACAGGAAAAAAATCATGGTAATATAACATCTGGGAAGAGGCACATTTTTTATGTAAGAAAAAAAGTATGATTTTACCTCTGAAAGTTTTACCACTTTTCTAGTGAAATTCCTTTTTTCAGCCTTAATTAAGGTAAAATTACAACATCAAAGAGGTAATCAACCATCCAAAATAACACCTTCCAAATTTACTATTTTTACTGTGTAGCTAACGTTTTAAATTGTCAAAAAATTATAAAACTTCTTCTAGTACTTTTTTGAACACTTCTATACCACAGTCAGTATGCCATTTCATATATCAATTTTAATTGCAGAGCAGTTCTCTACGAAATCGGTAATTTTTTTTAAATTTTTATGTAAGTATTTTTTATTCCGGCAGAAACTTTAATGGTGCTTTCGGTATGCCCAAAGGCCTCATTAGTATAATTTTCCATACAAATTTGGCAGCTGTCCATACAAAAATGACAAATGAAAATTCAAAAATCTGTATCTTTTGAAGGATTTTTTTGATCGATTTGATGTCTTCGGCAAAGATGTAGGTGTGGATAAGGACAACACTGAAAAAAAAGAAACACGTTTAAAAAATTTATGATTTTTAATTTAACTTTTGTCACTAAAACTTGATTTTCAAAGAAACACTATATTTAATTTTTTGATATTTTTTAAGGGAACATCAAATGCCAACTTTTCAGAATTTTCCGGATTGTGCAAGAAATCTTCGAACGAGTTATAAATTTTGGAATAAATACAGATTTTTTCAAAAAAATCGAAATATTGGTCGCCATTTTTTTTAAAATAATTTTTCGACGTAAAATCAAATTTGTAATCAAAAAGTACTTTAGTGAAATGTGATAAAGTGCACCGTTTTCAAGTTAAAGCCATTTCTAGATAACTTTTTTTGTAATAGTCGCAGTTTTTTATATTTTATAATTAGTGTACATGTTTGCTCAGTCTTTAAAAAAAACTCGAAAAGCTGAGAAAATTTTCTATATTTTGCTTTTTTGAACTTTGATGATACGACCTTTAGTTGCTGAGATATTGCCATGTAAGTTCTTAAAAACAGGAAAATTGATGTTTTCTAAGGCTTACTCAAACAAAGATTTACAAAGTTAAAATATGAATCACTCGTAAAATTTTCCGATCTTTTCGAAAACTTTTTTTTTTAAATTTCGATATTTTGAAAAAATCTGTAAAGATTCAAAAAATCTTAACTCGGTAAAAGATTTTTTGCACAACCTAGAAATTTCTGAAAAGTTGGCATTTGATGACCCCTAAAAATATCAAAAAAAATTGTATTTTTTGCAAATCAAGTTTAAGCGACAAAAATTCAAATTTAAAAATCATCAATTTTTTTAACCGTGTATCATTTTTTTTCAGTGTTGTCCTTATTCACACCTACAACTTTGCCGGAGACACCAAATTGATTAAAGAAAGCCTTCAAAAGATACATAATTTTTGTATAGACAGCTGCCAAATTTGTTTGGACAAACTAATGATGCAAAATGGCTTCTTTGGGCATACTGAAGGCAGCAAAAAAGTTTTAGCACGATTAAAAAATACAAAAAAAAATTGAATGACCGATATCTGAGAGAATTGCTCTGTACTCTTCACATTTCAGAAAAATCTCAAACCTATCAAAGTAAACCCATTTTAAGGTATGGTTTAGTTTGTAAAATTGCATAGTTGCACTTAAATTCACAGTATTCATGACCTGCTAGTCTAAAAATGTCTATTTCTGGAGTTTTTTTTGAAAAGGTCCAATAAACCAAATTTTCAGTTTTTGCTTTATGGGAGTTTTTTATTACCCCTGACTCTGGGCGGTTTTAAAAACACCCAAAAATCAAAAACTGGAAATTTGGTTTATTGGACCTTTTCAAAAAAAACTCCAGATTTAAATAATTAGGCTGATGCAAACATTTTTCCTTTTTTAATTTCTGCTTGAAAAATCATATCTTTTTAAACTCAAAGATTGAATTTATACAGGCAATCATTTGGATGGTGGGGCAGCGCGTACGCCTTGCAGGAATATTCGTGTTTCGAGTGTCATTTTTGGTCAGTGAATAGTGTTAATTGTGTTGCCTCATTGTTTTGTGATTTTAAAAGCCCTTCCTATATCACCGTTGATCAGAAAGTACGGCGTCGGGTATGTCGAGTAATCGGGTAGTTATTTTTCAAATAATGTGTTAAATTTTCACGGTGAAAAACTCATTTCTATAGAATAGTTTATCGAAAATTACGCTGACATTTAAGATAGACCTCTGCAACTTGTTTATCGGAGCCTTTTATTTGATTTTTTGTTTTTCATAAGTCCTTCTTTTATAATCGCTGATTGGAAGGCACGCCACCGGTTTAGTTCCTTTAAGTTATTGTTTTGATTTCATCACAATCGTTTACGCGGAGTCCTAAAAAACATTAAAAAAAACTTTTTAAATTATCAATTTATTATCTTTCCGTAGCCGGCAATTTAAAATAAAATTCAACCGATAAACAAAACGCTCATGGTCACATCACTGCCACTCGTGAATCCTGACCTCATACCCATCTACTAACCCCCTCAAAACTCATTTGATACTTTGTCGGAGAAGCAGTCGATTGGGCGGTCTCTATCACTCAAGTATCGGACTAACATTCCCATCCACTTCCCCGTGACCCTACCACTGGACGTGGCCGGCGCCGGTATTGATCAGCATGATAGGGGCCTTTGAGAAGTTGCGAAGCGAGGAAAGATAGCTCCCACTTATCTTCCATGGCTCGTGGATGTAACTTCTGGAGGTCCTGGTCGTAAAATTAACCAAGTTGTGGGTGCTGCCAGTGTGGGCATTTGACAGATGTTGTCTCTAGACAACAAGAAAAAAATATCATCTCATTCAGCAACGTGCCATTACGGCCGTCTGGTCCCGTTCTGGTGAGGAAATCGGGAAGCGAAATTGCGGTTGCTTCGTTTTTCGGACCCTTTTATTTTCTCCGGATTTCAACTTCTTCTTTTTTTTTCAACTTTTCAGAACCCATCGTCGTTGGTCCTCATCATACGCTCATCATCCCCGGAGGACGGTCGCCGATCTTCTTCGTGGTGGCATAGACGCGGCCGTGCCGTGATAGATGAGTGAAGTCAAGTTTCTAATTTGGAAGCATATTTTTGCCTCTCTTTGGCTCGTGGAGAGTGCCGTAATTTGATACTTTTTATTTTGGCTGAAAAGAAATTCGGAGGGCAGACATGTTGGTGATGGCCCAGGAGCGATTCACCGCCGAGAGTCACGTAGTCGTCTAGCTGTTGGCCTGCACGGAAAGATTAACGACGAGATAATCGATCTTTCTTTTCTTTTGCCGAGTATGTGCATTAATAGCGCCTTTAAGTAGGATCATAATTAAGCGTTTAATTATGCAATCGGGAGGCAGGTGCAACGTGTCGCTACTCTCCTCGCTGTTCCAGGATGAAATGTGCTCGTTAGTCACGCGGTGTGATTGATGATGTGTTCACGGGAAGACACGGGAATTTACTCTAATTAAAACAAATACTATTGGGTGATAATTCACTGGGCAGTCGCGAAGCGCAAGCACGGAGATGGAGAAATTAATTGTCTGAATTTATGGGCATGTTAATGCACTTATTAAACGGTGGTGGGCGTGGAATAAAAACAGAAATGCTTTCTCTAGTGAATCTTGATAACAACTGTGACTATATTATTCAGAGTGAATGTACACAACTTAAAAAAAATATTTTAAAATAAATTTAATATTTGAGGTCATTAGTCCAAGGATTTACTGCCCTCATGGTCCTATCAAAATAGAACAACCCCCTGAAATGACCTCTTCAGAAAACCCACAACATAAAACTGTCCCATATAGATACGTCCAAAGTGTTCCGGTGGGGTTAGTGGGTGAATTCTAATGCTTGCGTGCACCACCGTTCCTGGCAGGGTTGCCAATCATAACTTTCCTATCGCAGAAAACACGCCACAACCACCCGGAAAACCCGGAGTGGCTTGCTAATGCCACCAAATGGACACACACTTACAAATATAGAACACCTCGAAGCTGGGGGGAAAATCCCAAGGAAATCATGACAGCAAATGTGGCCGTCGTGTGTCCCCAGTACATTTGTATATATATATATATATACAGTGATAATAAGGAGCAATCGAAAACAACGAAAGGCAATAATCATAAAACTAAAGTGTGGCAATTTAAAAGCGCACGTTCCACTAAGATTGGTCCGCCTCCTCCCCCACATTCTTGCCTTTAGTACGTAACGGAGAGGCCATCGTCTTTGTCGTTCAACTCCCGGCGAGTCGTCGGAAGTCTAGAACATTCAAACTTACACACCAACCGACTTTACCGGTTCAGTTAAAGGGCAATTCTGGAGCTGGGACATTCCTTGGCATTTTACTTTCCTTATTTAAAATTTAAAAGTATAATCGGAATAAACTTCCTTATTTCAACAGTTAAAAATATCAAAAAATTATCAAACATCGATAGATGAATTGATCCAGCTATTTTTTCCTTCGCCGATAAACAGGCGAGCTTTCATTGAGTGGTGGCAATTGAGCCGAGCTGCTACTTGTTTTTCTTCTTTAATTTTGCACACGCCAGTTCCACAGTGTGGCCCGCGACACTTTGCAAAACGTCCCGGGGACGTGTTAATTGGATTAGTTTATTAATCAGAACGACAGCACTGATGGTGCGACCAAATGGTTTTGTTGTTAGGTTCATTTGCGAGACATTTGGCTCGGATCAGGGGTAGGAGGGTAATTGTTTTTAGTTTAATAAATTGTGACTAAATTGTTAACAAAGTCATGCAATTGCACTCTTGGTTTTTTTTTCATTGTAAACAACATTAAAATACGTTTAAAATTAAAACGTTCAATTAAAAAAAGTGATAACATATTTTTCAAAAATCAGCAAAAGCTCTAATTAAATTGAAGTTCTAATTGATGCCAATAAGTAAAATGCACCTTTAATGAATGATTCAAACAAAAAACAAAAAACAAAAAACAAAAAACAAAAAACAAAAAACAAAAAACAAAAAACAAAAAACAAAAAACAAAAAACAAAAAACAAAAAACAAAAAACAAAAAACAAAAAACAAAAAACAAAAAACAAAAAACAAAAAACAAAAAACGAAAAACAAAAAACAAAAAACAAAAAACAAAAAACAAAAAACAAAAAACAAAAAACAAAAAACAAAAAACAAAAAACAAAAAACAAAAAACAAAAAACAAAAAACAAAAAACAAAAAACAAAAAACAAAAAACAAAAAACAAAAAACGAAAAACAAAAAACAAAAAAACAAAAAACAAAAAACAAAAAACAAAAAACAAAAAACAAAAAACAAAAAACAAAAAACAAAAAAGCAAAAAACAAAAAACAAAAAACAAAAAACAAAAAACAAAAAACAAAAAACAAAAAACAAAAAACAAAAAACAAAAAACAAAAAACAAAAAACAAAAAACAAAAAACAAAAAACAAAAAACAAAAAACAAAAAACAAAAAACAAAAAACAAAAAACAAAAAACAAAAAACAAAAAACAAAAAACAAAAAACAAAAAACAAAAAACAAAAAACAAAAAACAAAAAACAAAAAACAAAAAACAAAAAACAAAAAACAAAAAACAAAAAACAAAAAACAAAAAACAAAAAACAAAAAACAAAAAACAAAAAAAAACAAAAAAAAACAAAAACAAAAAACAAAAAAAAAATTTGCCCCATCGGCAAAACTTCTCAAATTCACCTGCAGCAAAGTAATAATTCGCACAGTTCTTTTACAATTTTATAAGAGAATTTCGCCATGGCTCTTTCCGGACAGATGGCTGAAGAGTTTCTTTGCGTATATAGAACTTATAGTTACAGGATTCAATGTTCCCAGAATTGCTACCGGCTTTTGATTTTTAAATGCTTGACATTTTTCATAATCTGTCTTCTGTCATCTCAGTTTTGTTTGTCTTAATTATTAACATTTTTGATTCTTTTCAGCGATTTAACTGTTCTTGAGTCAGTTTGTTTAGCAAAGAGTAATAATTTGATTAAAAATCAGTGCTTTTCATGCCAAACCAAGTCAATTCCTTAAACTTAGACTTCCTACTCGCGTTCCTCTTCCTGCTCCCCTAAAAACCGGAAGTACAAAGTTGAACACAGAGCTTCCTATTGCTCGCCAGGATAGACAACGCGCTGCTTGTACTCCCGGCCAAGTCAAATGTTTTATTTACAGAAATAAATTTAATTAACAATATAGTTTGCTCTGCGAGAACGAAACCGGAAGTTGAACTCGACTACACCATCCCCCCTTGAAATAACACCAACTTTGACGTTTAGACTCCACGCAGAACCTGCAGCGAAATGGTGGGGGGGGGGGGGAGGTGGAGTCAATGAATATTAAGACAATGTCTGCCTCCATCGGGGTCGGTTCCGGATTGCGTGGTGCGGTGTACTCCCGGCACAAAAGTTGTGTCTGTGTTTGCGTTCCGCCCGGTAAATATCCGGACCATGTTTTCGCCAAGTTGCTGCAGAGTTGCCGCCATCGATACTGGGAGCAGTGGCCAAAGTAGGTCCTGAGTAAACTTTCCCCCGCAAAGACTTTGGCGAACAGAGTAGCTTTGTAAAGTTGCGTTGTTCAATTACACAACTCTTTGGATTGTTGTTCGAGTGCCGATTTGGGTCGACTTGGGGGCAAACTGTTGCCACAATTACTTTTGTGGCGGGGAGTTACTGGACAAACAGGTAACAGGTTTAATTAAGCCCAGTTGATTGCGTTAAGGGGTATTCATGTATGTTACAAGAATCTAACTATCACACCAAGACATTTTATCAATCCATAAGTAAACCTATGCTTGAAATGTATTGAACTAAACAACTGAATAATCCATACAGGCAATCCACAAATCGACGCCGTCGTGCTAACTTGTCACACGGCGTGTTTTCTAGAACAACCTTATTAGGAAAAAACTAACTTAATCCACCTATGTGGTTGATGCCTTCCTCACTTTTTACCAACAATGGGTAATATGAGTGGTTTGGACACATATTTCAGGTATTTTTTGAATCCAGAAAAAAACGTACACACATATAACTTAAGTAATCATAACTTGAGACAAGATCGCCAGATCTTCAATGTTTTAGACTCGTTGGAAAGGTTTTTCGATTACCTAACCAACGATCCGACCCGGATGATGGATCCGGACATAGTTTACATACATTTAAGTGACATCAGGCTTCCAAAAAGTGCATCAATATCACTTAAGTTTCCATATCTCGAGACAGGGTTGCCAGATCTTCAATGTTTTGGACTCTTTGGAAAGGTTTTTCGATTACCTAACCAACGATGGGTCGGATGGTGGATCCGGACATAGTTTACATACAATTAAGTGAGATCCAGCTTCAAAAAAGTGCATCAATATCACTTAAGTGGACATATCTCGAGACAGGGTTGCCAGATCTTCAATGTTTTGGACTCGTTGGAAAGGTTTTTTGATTACCTAACCAACGATGGGTCGGATGGTGGATCCGGACATAGTTTACATACATTTAAGTGGGATCCGGCTTTAAAAAAGTACATAAACATTACTTAAGTGGCCATATCTCGAAACAGGGTTGCCAGATCTTCAGTGTTTTGGACTCGTTGGAAAGGTTTTTTGATTACCTAACCAACGATGGGTCGGATGGTGGATCCGGACATAGTTTACATACATTTAAGTGGGATCCGGCTTCCAAAAAGGACATAAATATCACTTAAGTGGCCATATCTCGAGACAGGGTTGCCAGATCTTCAATGTTTTGGACTCGTTGGAAAGGTTTTTTGATTGCTTAACCAACGATGGGTCGGATGGTGGATCCGGACATAGTTTACATACAATTAAGTGAGATCCGGCTTCAAAAAACTGCATCAATATCACTTAAGTGGACATATCTCGAGACAGGGTTGCCAGATCTTCAATGTTTTGGACTCGTTGGAAAGGTTTTTTGATTACCTAACCAACGATGGGTCGGATGGTGGATCCGGACATAGTTTACATACATTTAAGTGACATCAGGCTTCCAAAAAGTGCATCAATATCACTTAAGTTTCCATATCTCGAGACAGGGTTGCCAGATCTTCAATGTTTTGGACTCTTTGGAAAGGTCTTTCGATTACCTAACCAACGATGGGTCGGATGGTGGATCCGGACATAGTTTACATACAATTAAGTGAGATCCAGCTTCAAAAAAATGCATCAATATCACTTAAGAGGACATATCTCGAGACAGGGTTGCCAGATCTTCAATGTTTTGGACTCGTTGGAAAGGTCTCTCGATTACCTAACCAAGGATGGGTCGGATGATGGATCCGGACATAGTTTACATACATTTAAGTGAGATCCGGCTTCCAAAAAGGACATAAATATCACTTAAGTGGCCATATCTCGAGACAGGGTTGCCAGATCTTCAATGTTTTGGACTCGTTGGAAAGGTTTTTTGATTGTTTAACCAACGATGGGTCGGATGGTGGATCCGGACATAGTTTACATACAATTAAGTGAGATCCGGCTTCAAAAAACTGCATCAATATCACTTAAGTGGACATATCTCGAGACAGGGTTGCCAGATCTTCAATGTTTTGGACTCGTTGGAAAGGTTTTTTGATTACCTAACCAACGATGGGTCGGATGGTGGATCCGGACATAGTTTACATACATTTAAGTGAGATCCGGCTTCCAAAAAGTACATAAATGTTACTTAAATGGACATATCTCGAGACAGGGTTGCCAGATCTTCAATGTTTTGGGCTCGTTGGAAAGGTTTTTCGATTACCTAACCAACGATGGGTCGGATGATGGATCCGGACTTCATTTACATACATTTAAGTGAGATTCGGCTTCAAAAAAGTACATAAATATCACTTAAGTGGTCGTAACTCGAGACAGGGTTGCCAGATCTTCAATGTTTTGGACTCGTTGGAAAGGTCTTTCGATTACCTAACCAACGATGGGTTGGATGATGGATCCGGACATAGTTTTGATGCATATAAGTGAGATCCGGATAAATGTGAAAACACATTTTTATATATAACTTTTGAACTACTTATCGAAACTTCAAACAATTCAATAGCGATGTATGGGACCCTAAACCAAGTGGAATGCAACCGGTTTGATCAAAATCGGTCCAGCCAGTGCTGAGAAAACTTGGCAAGAATTTTGAACACATACATACATACACACACACACACATACACACACACAGACATTTGTTCAGTTTTCGATTCTGAGTCGATAGGTATACATGAATATAGGTCTACGAGCTGTATTTCAAAAGTTCATTTTTCGAGCAGGATTATAGCCTTACCTCAGTGAGGAAGGCAAAATAGTCATCGCCACTTTCAAATGTGTCTTACAGGAAATTTTCTCAGCTTTCCAATGCTTCTAAAAGCGAAATGTTTCATCGGGAAATTTCTGAGAAATCTCTTTTTTAAGTTTTTTGGTTTTAAATTCCTTTATTATTTATTGGAAACTTTATACTAACAGTTCAGAAAACTTATCAAATGATGTTTTTCATGAGTCATTTACTCATCAAAATGTTTGCACATTTTGATAAGTAAGACAAGAAACCACTTTGTAGAAGGTTGCAAACCGCTAAACATTTTGAATATTATGTTTTGTCTATGTTTTTGAATAAATGGGATTTATTCAGAAATTAAAATCATAAAACAGTGTAAAAATGAATTTTTTACAAGAATTATTTGATAATATACAAATTCAACCGAAACTTTGGCAGGTTTGTGATTGTTAATGGTATTATTGAATTTTAATCAATAAATTTGATATTTTCTTAAGCAAACATTAACCAGGAACATAAATACAAATATGATTTGAAATCGAAAATGTACTACATATTACTGTAGCAAGCTTCAAAAGTCATATTTTCATGAGTATAAAATAAAGATAAAATTTTATTAAATGTTTTCTGTAGAAAATGCACTTAAAAGTAGCAATAAAACTCTAGTCATCCAATTCAGAATTCTGAAAACACCGTCACAAACATATATTTTTGTTTGAACAAAAATTAAATAGTATTTTAACAAAAAAAAATCTAACATAAACTTTCTTTCCAAACTATTTGACCAAAAATCAAGACATATATATTTTTTTAAGATGAGAGTCTTATAAACTTCTTAAATATTGCTAATTCCATGATCATTTAATACCAAAAAACTGAAACAATCATTTCATACTAATGAAAAGTATTTCTCCTAAAGCTAGCAACAGTAATTTGCAGTATAAAACATGTTTTGTATCCATGAAACTAGTTAGTGTTTGATTATGGAAATATGATATTTATTCATAAAAATCTTGTAATACCCTATCAATCTCAAACCTGTAGAAATTTTGATTGTATCAGCTAATTCCAAGCTAAATCAGAGCAGACCGGTGTTATTTGTACACAACAATTATGTAATAATCTATATGTTCTTGTAAAATAGTAGTTTATGCAACAAGTTGCAAAAAGAGGATTTTTTCAGCACGAGTCGTACATTTATCCAACGATTCACCGAGTTGGATAAATACGAAGAATGCTGAAAAAATCAAGTTTTGCAACGAGTTCCATACAACATTTTTTGCAATTCCAAAAAACACACACTGAGTGAAATTTTAAGTCAAATTTTCATATATTTTGTCAATAAATTGTTTAAATCATTTTTTTTAAAAGTGTTACTTTTCGAAACAAGTGCTGAAAAGTTCAACTTTTCAGCACCCACTTGAGTGCTGAAAAGTAGAACTTTTCAGCATTTATTTTGAAAAGTGTTGTTATTCGATTCTATTATTTTTGGTACAGAAAAGTAGGCTATTTCGTCGTTCAAGAATGACAGGAAAAGTGAGTAGTTTCACGACGGAATTGCAAAAATGATATTTCAATACGGTTTTATTATTTTATTATTTGAATAAATCATATTCAAAAAATCGGTTAAAACTTAATTTTCCAAATGTTTAGCGGTTTGCAACCTTCTACAAAGTTGTTCTTGTCTCATTTTGCTCATTTTGGTCAGTAAAATACACATGAAACACATCATTTGACAAGTTTCCTGGACTGTTATTTAAAAGTTTCCAATAAATAATCAAGGATTTTAAAAGAAAAAACTTAAAATAGAGATATCTCAGAAAATTTCCGATGAAACATTTCGCTCTTAGAAGCATTGGAAAGCTGAGAAAATTTCCTATAAGACACTTTCGAAAGTAGTGATGACTATTTTTTCTCCTTAAGGTTGCCAAGAAAACACGCCGTGGTCGTAGGTCGCTTTTTGACGTTCCGAGAAAAGCGCGGTTTAATGTTTGACCTTGAATAAACAAAAACGAGAGCACGCAATGTAAACAATGACAAACACGTTTTGTGTGGTTTATCATTCTGTGCATCATCCAAAAGTTTGATTGAATTTGGTTGCTGGAGTCCAGAGTTATCATTACAAATGTTTACGGTAGTCTAGCTCGTACCTGTGTAAAACGCGTTCTGACCTGAAGTCCCTTTGGCCAATTGTCGCACTTACATCAATTTTCAGGCTGTGTCAAGATAGCACGACAAGATTAAAACTTCTTCATATGAAAAGTGACATAAATAACGGAGTTTTTCGGTTTTTATTGAATATCTCAGGATTGAAATCGAATTTTGGGGATCTGTGAAGGTCAAAAGGTGTGGCATTGTGAGCTGCGCAAAATGGCGTTCTTAACTCAATTTGGCCCAAAATGCACGTACGACAAGTTAGCACGACGGTGACGAAATGAAATCAAGCTTTAAATTCCCCTTTTCACTTTAAATTTGCAGGAGTGTCAAAACTACCATCCCTGAACCCTTTTATTCAATCGCTGCCCTGCTGTGCGTGTCTGCTGCATATTAAAAACAATGATTTTCATTTATTCAAATTGAAAACTTATCTAAACATTCAATCGGGGCCCGCTCCCTCCAATATGGCCGGCCGTTCCGTCAGCCCAAGGTGTCACCGACCCTTCGGACGACCTGCGAATGGACATCGCACTGGACAGGAAACAATATTGTCATTTAAATTCACTGTACTTTCACTTGTTCCGGAGAGCGTCTGGTCCGTCCCTTGCTGCCGGATATGGTGGGGTCGTAAATATATAGAACGGCTGGTCACCCCCTAAGTTTGAGAACCTGCTGGCCGCAGACGGTCCCCCGGGTGACCCCGGTGGGTGCTGTACAGGAGGACGCCGAAGTGGCCACCACCACCCTGGAACTTTGTCGTTTCGATCGGTTGCGTTGCCGGAGGAAGTCTGGACCAGTGGTCTTCAGGTTATCTATCATCTTCGCTTAGTTAAAAAAAATCAAGAAAATAAGAGAGTATATTATTCTTTTAAATAATTAATCTATGAATGAAGCATAACTGTTAAAGCGACTTCGGCACTGACTATGACTCCAGTTTCTGGCGATTTATCGACTCCAGCTATCCAAAAATTCTCGACTTCACCGCCTCCAATCTTCCATACAAAGTTGTTAACATTTAGTCAACTCCGACTTTGATTGCTGCTTCCGAAGATTTGGTGACACCGACATAAACTTCTACTTTAACTTTTCAGAATTTTCTAACTCCAACTCTGACTCAGGCCCCGCAGCCCTGATCATAACAAAGAGAGTTCCAATAACCTTGACTTAGCAATCAGCAAATCATATTTTGACCAAATTGAAGCATCTACCGCTTGACCACCACTGGTCCGGAAAATCCACCTCCCAACCAGAAAAGGGGTTAAGTGCGTGAGTAAATGTTTTGACCGGCCATTTCCACCTCCCCTTCTCTCTAAAGTGGATTCCCTCCCAGCCCGTTGATATCTTCCTCCCCCCTCTTTCACGGACCTTATTGACCCGGGCTGTAACCGGTGCAGGATTGAATGGGCACAATTATGTAACATTTGTTCGAGTCTTGAAACTCATCGACAGCCGGCACCCAAACTCCTTCGGGAAAACCCTTTTTTCGGGGTTGAGGGTGACCAACTGTGTCCGGGGATTGTTGACCTTTTCCTTCGCCTACCTTGCACGGTGGCAGTGGAAGCCGTTGTTCTGGATGACTTGCTCATCACACAGGGCTAGAACCTGAACGGTTTTTGGTCGAATACGTAGTGGAGTAAGGAGGTGAACCCTGACAACGACAGGGCAGATAATTGGAAAGTGTTTTAAATGAAGCGACAAGGATCTTAAGCGGTGCAAGTATATTTAAGACCAGGCTTTCGGTACGGTTGACTATAAAATGTGTAAAGCTTTTTTCAGTGTCCATACAATTTGTTGATTTTTTATAGAGCAGTTTTCTAGGTCCAAATAAGCTATATGCATCATTGGTTTCGCTATACAAGTTTTCATACAAATCTGAGGGCTGTCCAAGGTGCTAAGCTATGCAAATCTTCAAAAATCTGTATCATGAGTTGAAGGTTTTTGGAAGGAAGTTGTAGGTTATGATTAGGACTATTTGGAAAACAAGCACACGAAAAATAACTTTTTTTTTATCACAAAAATCTATTTTGGCTATTTATTGATCCTGAGAACTATTTTTTTATCCGACTTTTAATGATAAATAGCAAGGGTCCTGATTGCTCAAAATCAACCACTCCATTCGCGAGCACAAATAGCAGGCGACGCGATACTGCCCTGATGAATTCCTACTGTTTGTCACTTTCACACCATTCGCTCCCGAACACTCTCTCTTCTGCTCTCCTTCTCTCTCTGATCGGCTCAGGCAGTCCGACCGGCTCCGATCACTCTGAACTGAAAATATTTTTTCTCTGATGCGCTGCGTTATACTTATTGATTTGGGTTGCCTAAAATCAATGCTATCAATTAAATTGTGCATTTATTTCGATTTCATAACATTGAAACTTCCACAAAGAAAAATCAAATTGATGGCAAACTGAGGGCGGGAAAACAAAAAGACTGCCGCGCTGGCATTTTGTGAGAATGGCTCTTCACTGAGAATGGTAGTGTGTCGTCGAGCGAAGGAGTAGGCAAAAATTTTCATGATGTATTTGTTCGTTGAGTGAACAATTCGGGCCACTCGCTGGCTGCTTGTGAGTATCATTCGTTCATGAATGCTAGCGGGTTAGAATAGGTAGCAAATGGATAGGCGATGAGTGAGTGGTTTCTGTTCATTGAACCGAAAATCAGGACCCTTGATAAATTGTGAACCTAATAAAATAATTTTGAAAATTGTTGATTTCGATTATTTTTCAATTTTATCAGAAATATTTTTTTTCGGGGAATAAGCCATACCAAATTGATTACTAAATTTACTTAATTGATGAAAAATTCAGTCCATCAAACCTACGGTTAATCATTCTTCACGATTTTGAGGATGCCGCGTAACCCGTGAAATTAGCTTAATACCGTGAAATTAGCTTAATACCGTGAAATGCTGCGAAAATTTGGAATAATCAATTAAAAGTTGCTTCGCATTGAATTAAAAAAAAAAAACTACATAATTTTCAAGGGTAAAAAAATGAAGTTTTACCCTGGATTAAAAAAAAAAAATATATAGATGTGAAATGAGACTTTTATGCAACAAGTTGCAAAAAGAAGATTTTTTAAGCACGAGTCGTACATTTATCCGCTGAGTTTCATAATTTTTTTTTGCAATTCCGGAAAACACCCTTGGAATGGAATTTTAAGTCAAATGTCATTGTATTCAGTCAATCCACCGAAAACAAGTGTTGAAAAGTTCAACATTTCAGCATTTGTTCAGAAAAGTGTTTTTATTCGATTCTGTTATTATTGATAGCGAAAAGAAGCCTGTTTCATCGTTCGAGAATGACAGGAAAAGTAAGTAATTTCACGACGGAATTGTAGAGAAAAAGTTATTCAAAACTAGGGAGCTGTTTGTAACTCTTACATTGGAGCTATTTTATTTTCAACCCTCTGTGTAAAAATGAATATAATGCGATTAATAAGTTGCATATACGTGAGGAAAATTTAAGAATGTTTTGATATTTTGTTTATATTGGTGTTTAGTTTTCAGTACGTGATTAAAAATATGTTTTTGGTTAAAGCAATATCAGAAGTGACTGGAATCTGGAATACTCAAATATGTTGTTTAGTTTGTGTAGCCGATGTTTTGTAATGTTGGCATGCCACAAATGTTCAATATTTTTGGCGTGAAAAATTACTAGCCCTATTGCTCATCATAAAACCTACAAATTTGCTTGAGGCACTAAATCTAGCACTTTTCTATGGGCAACCTCCCAGTTTTGTATGGAGACTTGTATGGATAAATCAACGAAGAATATAAATCAATATTTATCTGATGCAGGACAGTTGGTACAAATAAAATAATGTTTGAGGTCTACTAAAAGTTTAAAGTTACTGTAGGATAATACCTTGTCATTGTTTACAAAGTAACATGGCTTTACCCTCATTGTTCTTTAAAAGCTGGCATAATAACTGTTATCAAAGGACAGTTACAATGGTAAACATAGTAAACAACTTTTTTTTATTTTAGACGCCATCCCAGGTATTCAAGACCCGGTGGGTCAGTATGTTGTAAACCCCCATAATGGTAAAATGTTTTTTCTTCAAGTTGTTAGTGATTGCTTTTGCAGTCCAAGTTATACCTTCTAAATCCATTTCACCGGAACGGATGAACCAACTCGTGAACATCAGCACCGTTATCATCGAGTACCGCCAATCAATTTCACCGAATCCCTTCGAATGTTGGTTCATCTACGAGCAGTCCCGTCTACCAAAAAATGAATCCGTAATCCAACACGTTCTCACTTCAACAGCATTGATCTTCACTCCACGAGTTGTCCTGTCCTCGCCATTTCGCCTAGCTGATAATTTAATCTCGCGCACAAAGCTGATCTTCTTTGAGTTTCGTTCCGACGTGTATACCTTCGCTGAAGATGCCCTTTTAATGGGCGTCCATCCAAAAACTAAGTTCGTTATCATTGTTCGCGGACGGTCTTGCGAAGAAATCCCTCCTTCAATTCATGAAGCATTCAAACTTAGACTGAATGCGCTGTATTTGTTAGTTGATGCGGATGTTATCTGTAGGTACGTGTCACTGGTTAGGGTATTGCTGGAGATTCGAAGACCTTTTGCGGTTGAGGAGCTGTTTGAAGATGGCACTCGTGATCTGAACGGATATCCGATCAAGTTTGTGACGCTGGGATTTGGTAACTACTTGTATGCAACGATCAACGGCAATTTGGATGGTTCAAGTATTGTTTGGTTAGAAGAAACAGCTCATGTGTTAAATGCGACCCTGCGTGAAGTTCCGGCAAAGTGCGAATCTCTAGACAGTGATTGCTTCGAAAGAATAATATTCGTTGACGGAGAAATCATCGATTTGATACTTGATACCATTGGAATCGCTCTGGCATGTCCTTACCTTTTACCAATAGTTGATTTGTCATCCTTTGTGATCATTACCCCTCGAGGAAGACTTTTCGAACTGGATGAACTGCTAACAGCTCCTTTTGATTCCTTGGTTTGGATTGTACTTATACTGTTTGTAACTTTAGTAAAGGCAGTTGAGGTATTTTTCTCTGTATACTTTGGGTATAATCTTTCCCTGCTAGAGATATTTGGGCTTGGAGCTCAAAATGAACAAAAATCTTCACGAGCAGAACGAATCATATTCACGGCAACTTCAATACTCTTTTTCATTGTTTTCAGTGCTTACGAGACCAAGCTAATATCTTTGATAACCAGTCGACCACGACATGCGACTTTTAAATCTATTCAGGATCTAAACAAAGCAGGAGTAAAAGTTCTTCTACCACCATATAAATTGTCGAAATATCAAGAAGATTTTATGGACATTCAGTTTGAACCCATGTTGGAAGTAAGTACCTTGACAGTCTTGGACATGGTTCACTCCTACTTGTTCGATGAAGCAACCTTGAAGTTCAGTTCCAAAGAAAACGTGGGCCAGGGCAGCTCGTACACTGCTCTAGCTGAAAAGGTTAAAATGTCGATACTGGCGAATTACGTGCTTCAGCCGGACTTGTTAGGTCCTCTTTCGCGTTCTCACCACAGATTGATTGAAACAGGAATTCACTCAAAGTTGTATGAAAAAGTTTCGATTCATGAAGCTGGAGGGATATTAAGTTACGGTACATCTAAAACGGAAGAGGAAAGCGTTACAATTTTAAACATTGTAGACTTACATCTAGCCTGGCTTATAGTGGCAATAGGATTAGCAGTAAGCAGTGGCGTTTTTATTTTTGAACGTTTGTTGAAGAAATTGAGTAATTTGCAAAGTATTTGAAAGTTTTTTGCCTCATTCAAAACTGCCTAAAAATCAACAAACAGAAAAATATGATAACACAAATTGAGTAATTTCAAAACTTATGTTAAACAATTGGAAAGATTTTTGTTCACTTAATTTACTTAGCAAATAAGCTAAGTGATTCTTCAAGCTGAAAATTTCCAGTTACACGGGATCATCAAGTTTCGTGGAAATTTTACGGGCTTAAGAAAAAAACTACAATGTTTCAGAAAATGGCTGTTTTCTTATGATTCAAATAATTAATAAAGCCAAAAATTATTTATTCCTAAAAAACGAAAAAAAAACTCTTGGCTGAAAATTGTAGCATTTTTCATTTTTTGAAATTAATGCACATGTTTACCAACTTTTGAAAATTTCAACTTGGTTTAGGGTCCCATATGGCAAACCTGTCTCAAGCTATGACCACCTAAGAGATGTTTATGTACATTTTTGAATCCGGATCTCACTTATATGTGTGTAAACCATGTCCGGGTCTATCATCCGACCCATTGTTGGTTAGGTAATTGAAATACTTTTCTAACGAGTCCAAAACATTGAAGATCTAGCAACCCTGTCTTGAGTTATGATCACTTATGTGATATTTATATACCGGATCTTACAAACAGGTTATGAAATTTGTGTCCAAGCCCATGCTATTAGAACCGAGCCACGTAGCCCAGTGGTAACGCTTCCGCCTCGTAAGCGGTAGATCGGGGTTCGTCACAAACTGGACCTTATCACGACACCTTAGGGAGGCGACCTATGGAATGTTAACATTAACCTTAACATGTTAACATTAAGTTGAGAATGAAACTGCCACTGAATCCGCTTTGTAAATGCCGGCCCCGATACTCTTCAAGGGTGTTCCCCTCAGGAACTGGAACTTACTTTTACTTTTACCATGCTATTTTTAAAAAGAGTGAGTTAGTGGATTATGTTAGTTTTTAGTCAAAGCCTTTAAAAAAAACATGGAAAGCATAAAATGACTTTATGTGATGAACTTTGAATCTTATCGCTTTTGACCAAAAAGCGCAAGCAATATCTATCCATCGTTAAAAACATAAGAAATGCACATTTAAACACAAACACTATCAAAAACACTATCGAAAGCCATAAAGTTCAAATCTAAAGTGAAAGGATTTACAACAATGTATGTTTAAATTTATTGTTCACCTTTGTCTAAGTGTGAAAGTTGAATGGTTTTAGCTTCAAATGATATAGGAAACCATTTTAAATTATAGTTTGCAAAGGAAAAGTGGACCACTTAACCTTGATATCGCGTAAAAAACTAGTAGTAAACTATTGAGTACGCTCAGTATCCATACAAATACCTAAAGGTGCAATGCGCTTCATAAAGTTGTTCGTTCTTGTGCTTGTGGGTCACTTTTTGCCTTCGGAATCTATATCACCTCAGCGTATGGTTCAGCTTGTTCAGATTAGTGAATCAATCATCAACTATCTTGAAGTACTTTTGCCAAGCCCTTTCGAGTGTTGGTTCTACTATGAGCAACTAGGTTTACCGAAAAATGAATCCGTAATTCAGCACATTCTCACCTCGAACGAGTCAATCTTCACTCCACGAGTTGTGTTGTCTTCACCTTTCGACCCATTCAAGCTACCAACATCGCGAGCAAGGCTGGTTTTCTTCGAGTTTAGCGCCGAGAATAGTACCTTTGCTGAATCCGATTTGCTAGTAATAGCTGCACCAGAAACTAAGTACATTGTGATTGTTCGAGGACGATCTTGCCGTGAGATACCCCCTTCAATTTGGGAGGCATTTAATGAGAGAGTTCGTGTGGTTTACCTGCTGGTTGATGGGGATTTGATTTGTCTTAATTCTCCACTGGCTAAAAAGTTGATGGAGTTTCGAAGACCTTTTTTGGTTGATGTACTGTTTGATGATAGCACTCGTGATCTGATCGGCTATCCGATCAAGTTTGTGACGCTGGGATTTGGTAACTACTTGTATGCAACGATCAACGGAAAATTGCAGGGACCAAGTATTTTTTGGTTAGAGCAAACGGCTCGTGTGTTGAACGCAACGCTTCGTGAAGTTCCCGTAAAGTGCGCCACTTTGGACAATGAATGCTGGAAAAGAATTTTTCTTGTTGACGGAGAAATGATTGACTTAGTTTTGGAAACAATTGGTATTGTTGCACCACGCTTTTACATTTTACCAAGAGTCGATGTGTCATCGTTAGTGATCATTACACCACGAGGAAGACTTTTCAGAATGGATGAACTGTTCACAGCCCCTTTCGATACCATGGTTTGGATTGTACTGATTCTGTTCGTTGCTTTGCTGAAGGCAGTTGAAGTATTTTTCTCAGAATACTTTGGGTACGATCTTTCCCTGTTGGAGATTTTTGGTCTAGGGATTCAAAATGATCAGACATCTTCACGAGCAGAACGAATCATTTATACAGCAACGTCAATATTCTTTTATGTAGTTTTCTGTGCTTACGAGACTAAGATGATGACCTTCATGACCAGTCAACCACGACATCCGGATATCAAATCCATTGAAGATCTTAACAGGGCAGGAATAAAAGTTCTTCTACCACCATATAAATTGACCAATGATGAAGTCAACAGTATGAACATTCAGTTTGAACGCATGGCAGAAGTTAGTCCTGCTACAATCTTAGACACGGTTCATTCCTACCTGTTCGATGAAACGTCAGCTAGACTCTTGAAGCATCTTTGTAAAGGCAACGATTGGCAGCACCGCTCGTACACAGTTTTAGATGAGAAAGTTAAAATGACAATTCTCGCGAATTACGTCCTTCAACCAGATTTGATGGAACCACTTTTGCGAACACATCACAGAATTATAGATTCAGGAATTCATTCGTATTTGTATGACAAAAATGTGGTACATGCAGTTGGGGGGTTGCTAAACTATGGCTCATCTCAAAACGACGAGGAGGAGGAAATCATTTTGAACATTGCTGATCTAAGTCCGGCATGGATTTTGCTAGCTCTTGGATTCTTGATTTGCTGTGGCACGTTTGTTTTGGAAGTTTTATTGAAGAATTTTGTGAAGCTTGTTCAAACTTTTAAACTGAGAAAATCTCGTTCGACAAGTCAATAATGTTAAAAAAGGCTCCATGTCAAAAATGTGTGGGATTTCAAATCACTGCTTACTGTCATGATGTGTTTCATTTACAAGTGAAAATTTTAAGTGATTATCACATGAAAAAAAAAGTTTTGTTGAACTCAATAACAAGCAAATTAAACTCGTGTTTCAAACAAAAACCAAATCAACTTTAATCGAAATGCAATTTCACCGGAAATACCCTTTTACTCTACTTTCACCTTTCCTGCAGTGAACCACCACGACTACCTCCCAGCAGCAGCAGCAGCAGTTACCAAATCAAATGCGGTGAAATCTAGTTCCAAACTTTAATTACCTGTCGGTTGCAAACCGAACCGTCCCCTTGGCCGATCCAAACCCAAACCCAAAACGACCCAATCAACTCGTCGCAAAATAATGAAATGCCCACTGAACCATATCAATGCTCACTGATTGTTCGTCATAGTTTAAAGTTAATTTCATGCTCGACTGGTGCAGTAAATTTTGGTCGCCTGGTTTTTTTTTTGGGACTGTCACTGCTCGATTTTTTTTTCTCGTTGGTTTCATTAGCCCTGGTGACTGCCACCAGGTTGCCCACCAAAAAGTGCTTCAAGGCAAATTTCAACCCCAAAGAGGGTGGGATGGTGCTAAAAAAGGGGTGATATCGACCTAGAAACGATTTTCCCCCTTTGGGGGGAACGAATCGCGATTGAAGATCACAGACGAAACCTCCCCTTCCTAATTGTGATTGTGGGAGGAGAGATTTCAGAGCGATTTTCAAATTTAGAAATTAAAAAGTGAAAAAAACTCGTGACAAACAAATGCTGATTAATACACTTACACTTTTAAAATTATATTTTTTCCTCTTTACTTTATTTCAGTATTTTTGTTAAATACCGGACTTGAATTTAATTGACATAATTGGCAAAGGGAGCGCGTGGTCGTAAAAAATATTCCGAGTGAAAAGTGATTTGTTTTGTGTGTGCCTTTTGTTTCGCATTTTTGTCGTGAATTGTGCGCTGCGAGAAAATCACCCTCCGAAAATGCAGCGTCATCAGAGCATAATTGGCAAAGGGAGCGCGTGGTCGTAAAAAATATTCGGAGTGAAAAGTGATTTTTTTTGTGTGTGCCTTTTGTTTCGCATTTTTGTCGTGAATTGTGATATAGTTTTCGATAAAAACGATCTTACATTCGTTGTTATCGCGCGCAAAATTATTTTATTCTTAATGAACGTCGTGTGGTGCGCGGATCTATTTGTGTTGAAAAGACCTTTCCCCATAGCTCCGTAGCTCGGATGGCTCGCGTCGTTGTTTGTGTGTTAAGCCCTCTCCATAGCATCGTAGCTCGAAGAGGCAACGAAAAATCATACCTCATCTAGCTAACATAAAGAAGATCGGAAGGCACTTGATGGTTGAGTACGTCGCGACTATAACGAACAAATTCATGAACTAAAAGGTTATATAATTAAAAATCGACTACGCTATCATTGCAACATTGCGTTAAACACCTCATTTTATAAATAAATAATTATTGGTTTATCTTTCCACAGCCGGCTGTCTAGATTAAACCATTTCATTTAAATTAAGACAACATGTTTAAACGGAATGTCACATCCGCAGCAAACCGATTGTTTTCCTTGAGAATAAAAAACAATACCTTACAACAAACACTATGATTTTGGGTCGCATCAACATCTTCTGTGGTGAATCCTGTACCAAACTAACCCTATCCTAACTAAACAATTTTCAGTTCCTGGCGCTTGTGGGGGTGTATGCACAGAGTAAAAAAATCAGCTGCCCCTGTAGCAACCTGCGCTAACTAACATTCCCGTCCCTAAAAAATCGAGATCTACAAACTGACATGGCGGGCGCCGAGTTGGTGCCAATGAACTGCTAACCATATTCGCAACTGGATTCTTTGTTTTTGGCAATCATGGTGTTTTATCTTTTCAGCGCATTCATACATGCTGTTGATAAGGGAAACACCACTAGATCGTCGAAGCCTATAATCAGTAGTGCTGAAAGGATATTACGGTTCTGTTCAGCAACAGAGGGGCAACCATGGGTGATCTCTCATGCTCATGCTCATGCTCATGCTAAATACCGGACTTGAATTTAATTATTAACTGCAAGAATTGCAAAACAACATATACTCGATAAACTTGCTTTTGGATATAATAACTATTTTTTTTTACAAGAAACAAAATCAGGTAAGAATATCTAATATGTATGCCGGGTTTCCAAGGCAATTTTTTTAAGTCTGCGAAGTCTGGCGAAAATATTACAAGGTCTAAGAATATTGAATTGACCATTGTGGCACCCCCTACAGCGTGGTGCAGACCCGTTATGCTATGCTATGCTATGCTATGCTATGCTAGGCTGGCGAAAATATTACAAGGTGAGGTTGGAGAACAACAATTGGTAGTCTTGAATTTGGGGGAAAAAAATCGAAAAGATCAGAAACTTTCACAAATGTTTAAATTTTTAAAGTTAAAAATCTGATCATCAGTTTCCGAGATATTGTTGATCATAAAATGATTGCTTAATGGGCAACACTGAGAAAATCTCATTTCCTATTTTAAAATCTTTGCATGACAATATCTCAGCAACTAAGGATGGTAGCAAAAAATGCTAAATAAAGAGAATTTTCTCAGCATTTCAAAAAAAATTCACTAGTAGGCAATCCCATGTTAGTAAAAAAAATGAATAACTGCGACTATTTTCTAAAATCTTGCCTAAAATTATTAAAACTTCAAAAAGGTGCACTTTACCATAATTTCACTAATTTTTTTTTTTTTGATTGCAAATTAGATTTTACATCGATTAATGAATTTGAAAAATTTTTGCGACCAATATTTCGATTTGTTGGAAAAAAATCAGATTTGATTCAAAAATTCATAACTCGGTCAAAGTTATTTACCCCATTTTAGCAATTTCTGAAAAGTTTGTATTCAATGTCCCCTAAAACATATAAAAAATAAAAACAAGTGATTTTTTACAAATCAAGTTTTAGTGTTTGTCACAAGTGAAATTAAAAATCACAAAAAAAAAATTCACCCTGTTTAATTTATTTTCTTCTGTGTAGTCCTATACCTACAACTTTGCCGAAGACACCAACTAATTTGTATGGCAAATTAAATGAATAAAATGGTTTCTTTAGGCATATGAAAGACACCAAAAAAATTTCAGTTGGATTAAAAAATACAAAAATTTAAAAAAAACACCGATTTCGTAGAGAATAGCTCTTCTTTTTAAAAAAAACCTGATCACTGCCTAAAACATTTCCGAAATCGCATAGTTGATTTGAAAATTACTTTCAAAAATAAAAATTAAAAATTACTTTTTTTGGTTGAAGACAGGTTTTCAGTATGTAGAAAAAATATTTTGCAGCAAATTTGATAAAAAATTGACTGTTCACTTCCAATCAAAATATATATTCATTTACTAACGCTGATTAGAAGTAATAATCTAACAGCAAAATGCTGATTAGTCAACATGTGATGATCGATCACATCTATGCTCTTTATTTAATTGAACAGAAAAAAACTAACTTAACCCACCTATGTGGTTGGAGCCTTCCTCACTTATTACCAACAATGGCTGATATGATGGAATTGTACAAAAATTTCATCTATTTTTAAGATCCTGAATAAAAAAGTACATAAATATCACTTAAGTGGCCATATCTCGATACAGGGTTGCCAGATCATCAATGTTTTGGACTCGTTGGAAAGTTCTTCTAATAACCTAACCAACGATGGGTCGGATGGTGGATCCGGACATAATTTACATACATTTAAGTGAGATCCGGCTTCCAAAAAGTACAGTAGTTTACATACATTTAAGTGAGATCCGGATATATGTGAAAACACATTTTTATACATAACTTTTGAACTACTTATCGAAACTTCAATCTGTATAAAACTCGATCTATGGGACCCTAAACCAAGGCGACTGCAATAGGTTCGGGTCAAATCGGTTCAGCCAGTGCCGAGAAACGTGAGCTAGTTTGTTGGTCACATACATACATACACACACACATACACACAGACATTTGTTCAGTTTTCGATTCTGAGTCTATATGTATACATGAAGGTGAGTCTACGACGTTTTTATACAAAGTTCATTTTTAGAGCAGGATTATAGCCTTACCTCAGTGAGGAAGGCAAAATGACCCGTCTGGGTTAATGTGGATTCAAAAAGTAGATTAAATTTCCCAGAAAATGGTTAGGCAACCCTGTCTCGAGATATGGCCCCCAAATCCGGCTTCCAAAAAGTACATCGATATCACTTAAGTGGCCATATCTCGAGACAGGGTTGCCAGATCTTCAATGTTTTTGACTCGTTGGAAAGGTTTTTTGATAACCTACCCAACAATAGGTCGGATGGTGGATCCGGACATAGTTTACATACATTTAAGTGAGATCCGGCTTCAAAAAAGTACATCAATATCACTTAAGGGGCCATATCTCGAGACAGGGTTGCCAGATCTTCAATGTTTTTGGACTCTTTGAAAGGGCTTTTGATAACCTAACCAACAATAGGTCGATTGTGGATCCGGACATAAGCTTTACATACATTTAATGAATCCTGGCTCAAAAAATGTACATCAATATCACTTAAGGGGCCATATCTCGAGACAGGGTTGCCAGATCTTCAATGTTTTGGACTCTTTGGAAAGGTCTTTTGATAACCTAACCAACAATAGGTCGGATGGTGGATCCGGACATAGTTGACATACATTTAAGTGAGATCCGGCTTCAAAAAAGTACATCAATATCACTTAAGGGGCCATATCTCGAGACAGGGTTGCCAGATCTTCAATGTTTTGGACTCGTTGGAAAGGTCTTTCGATAACCTAACCAACGATGGGTCGGATGGTGGATCCGAACATAGTTTACATACAGTTAAGTGAGATCCAAATATATGTGAAAACACATTTTTATACATAACTTTTGAACTACTTATCGAAACTTCAATCTGTATAAAACTCGATCTATGGGACCCTAAACCAAGTCGAATGCAACAAGTTCGGGTCAAATCGGTTCAGCCAGTGCCGAGAAACATGAGCTAGTTTGTTGGTCACATACATACATACACACACACATACACACACACATACACACACACATACACCCACACATACACACAGACATTTGTTCAGTTTTCGATTCTGAGTCGATATGTATACATGAAGGTGGGTCTACGACGTTTTTATACAAAGTTCATTTTTAGAGCAGGATTATAGCCTTACCTCAGTGAGGAAGGCAAAACACAACTAAATAAACTTAAAAATAATCAGTTATGTTTAGAAAAATATTACTTATCAAAGAAGTTATTTCAGATTATTTTATTTTTTTGATGATTTTTTTTCGATATTTTTTTTAAAGTTTCATCTTAAAGAGGCAACAAACAAATAACTTCTTGAAAATGATATTCATTGCAATTAATTAAAAACTGAAACATACATGAAAATGCATAAAAATACATTCTTTTGTAGATAAAATCAAATTGACTGTTCATCAATTGGAAACTTGAAAAAATGGGTTTGTGGACATACATTACAGCCAAACTTGAAAATTTCATTCACAAGGTAATCATAAAAATTCGTATAAAAAGCTTGTAAAAGGTATATCAAATAAATATTCCATTTCAAGTAAACTTTACAAAATGTAATGCAAATTTTTGAGTTGAAGTGAATCAAGGCACAATTTTTGCGAAATGTTAAACGATGCGAATGTTCAAAATTGTTATTTAGCAAAAACAACAATTAAAAAATTAATTAGCTTAGAATATCCTACAATACTATTTTTTAATCATATTTGATTTGAAAAGTGAGTTTCTAAGCATAAAATTTCAAATTGGCATTTTACATGATTGTGTTAATATTGTTGAGATGCTTGTTCGTAAAAAGATAAGACATAAAATTGTCTTATGATCAAATTGATTGCATGAACAAAGTTTCATCGAAAATGTAGTATCAAAATGACGCAAAAAACGAATCTCTGGAAATTTATTCCCTTAGGTCGATGCAAATATTAAAAAAAAGTTTTTGTCCCTCGGCCCTGGCCGAGGTCAAGGCCATAATCTTCACATTTAAATGAAAAAAGTGTTTTAAAATGCATTTTACACTAGTTCAGTTGTTTTGCAATCATTAGTTTTCAAAAAATCTAAGATCTCACAAAAACAAAAGTTGTATCGAAAAAAAAGATTTTGCATCGAAAATTTTCAAAAAATCTTAAGGTATTTTAATGAACCCAAACATGCTCAAAATGATTTTAAACGCAGGAGAATGTATTTTAATTTGATTTCAGCTGGTTGCACTTGAATTTTCATTGAAATGTTGAAGTTTATTGTAAAAATATTTTTTTTGCCCCCTGATTTTTCGGGCCAATTTTGAAGGGGGGGGGGGGGAGGTTACAAAAACTTTTAAAAATATTTGTACCAGCCTTATAAATAAAAATCATTTTTTTCAAGGATTTTTTTTTTCAAACAGAGTTAAAACGACTTCAACTCACCACCCCTAGAAGACACAGTTCGGTAGGCCTGCGGCTCTATTTTGGGGAAACTCAATTTAATTACAGCACGATTGTAAAAACAGCCCATTCAGTCGTCACGGGCGTCATGATGGCATTTGTTGAAGGAAGCAAGGAAATGCGAATTCCGTTTGTCGAGACTGGCAAAATGCCGAAACTTTGGTCGATTTTCCACGGAGTGCTTCTCTGACGGTGGTGTTTTGGCTGTTGTAAGCCTTTGGAAAATTAAAGGGTTCTGTTTTTCTTCCCAAAGGGGAGTTGCACCGTGCTTGAAAACGCTGAGGAGCAAAGTTGGGAAAATCGAATTTTATTGGGGAGGAAAATTTTATCACTTGCCATAAATATCGTTCCGTGAGTGGCTGCTCGGAAGTTTATTATGTTTTTAATTACTTATTATAGCTTTTCTAGTGGAAGGACTGAACGAGTTTGTTTATAATAAAGTCAAACTGTAATCAAGCTTCCGAAGGTTTACAGAATAGGGAAAACGACAACCTCTGAATTTAATAGAAGATATTAAAAATTAATGAAATATAAAGAATTCAAACATTTTATGAAAATTTAAAAGGATCTAATTTTGAATTTGAATTAATGAAAATCTTTATTGTGATTGTTGAAAAAAATATACTTCAAAATCAATTGCTAACATTTTACAAGAAATTTAAAAAAAATCATTAAAAAGTCTTAAACCGGGGGCTTGCCTCATCGGTAACGTTCAAGTTCCAAAATTAAATCCCAATTTAATGCCTCATCCATCTTTGTAACACGTCCGAAAAAATACACTCCATTCTTGGGTCCCCCATCCTTAACCCTGTGTCACTGAAAAAGAACCAACAGCCAGATACAAAAAAAGGATTCCTCGCAACACTTGCCCGTGAAACAACCCAAGATAGCAACCGTCAGATACGGTCCGGCACGGCACACGTGAAGCGCATTCGTTCCACAGGGGTTTTTTGACACTTGCACGCAACGTGTGATGCATTCAATGAGTAAAGTAGTGAGGATAAAATCAAGAATTTCTTTAATAGAAGGCTAAAGTGATCCATCCTTCACCATCGGAGAGTGCATCTCTCACCCATTACGTATGCACCCAGTTCGAATTACACTGGTTTACATAATGATTTCATTCAAAATAAGATGAATTTTTCTTATTCCTCATTTCTTTTCTCATTTCTCATTGCTTAATGCTTATTTTTCATTCCGCATTCCTAATTCCTCATTCCTTATTCCTGATTCCTCATTCCTAATTCATCATTCTTCATTCCTCATTCCTCATTCCTCATTCCTCATTCCTCATTTCTCATTCCTCATTCCTCATTCCTCATTCCTCATTCCTCATTCCTCATTCCTCATTCCTCATTCCTCATTCCTCATTCCTCATTCCTCATTCCTCATTCCTCATTCCTCATTCCTCATTCCTCATTCCTCATTCCTCATTCCTCATTCCTCATTCCTCATTCCTCATTCCTCATTCCTCATTCCTCATTCCTCATTCCTCATTCCTCATTCCTCATTCCTCATTCCTCATTCCTCATTCCTCATTCCTCATTCCTCATTCCTCATTCCTCATTCCTCATTCCTCATTCCTCATTCCTCATTCCTCATTCCTCATTCCTCATTCCTCATTCCTCATTCCTCATTCCTAATTCCTCATTCCTCATTCCTCATTCCTCATTCCTCATTCCTCATTCCTCATTCCTCATTCCTCATTCCTCATTCCTCATTCCTCATTCCTCATTCCTCATTCCTCATTCCTCATTCCTCATTCCTCATTCCTCATTCCTCATTCCTCATTCCTCATTCCTCATTCCTCATTCCTCATTCCTCATTCCTCTTTCCTCTTTCCTCTTTCCTCTTTCCTCTTTCCTCTTTCCTCTTTCCTCTTTCCTCATTCCTCATTCCTCATTCCTCATTCCTCATTCCTCATTCTTCATTCATCATTGCTTATAACTCATTTATTTCAGTTAAAACTTCGGTTCTATTCAAAATTCGTGAACCAGTGTTACCCTTCCTCAGAAGATCTTCGACCAGGGATATGTGATCCATCAAAGTCACTTGACATGTCGCAGCCGAGAGCGCGGCTGTTCTCACACATTACCTCAAACAACAGAGCCTTCGAACCTCTATCGCTCTGAGGGGTTCAAAGTGTGACACCCCGGCCGGGCTGACTTTATTAATTCTTGATTGAACGCCATTATCGAATGGGTTGTATGCCTGCGTTGAGATGGGAAATTGATTACCCCCAAGCCAGTGACAGCGCTAGGACACATCAACCCGTCCTCCCCTCATAAATGCACGCTGATCGGTGCGCTAACCCCCTAAATTGCGCACTTTGTAAATGAATCTCGCAACAACAAAAAAACTTGTGTCATACAATCTCGGAAGCCATCGATTTCGCACTTCTTGACACAACAACAGCTGAACTCCTCGAAACTTCTTGACTGCTCAACGTTTTCCAAAGATTTGTTTGATTAATACTTGCTCAGCAAAAACGACCCAACCGAAACTGCTTGGAAGGGGTTGCTTATCAGATTAAATGACAATAAAACGACTGAAAAGGGCACCAGAACAGCGGAGCGAAGGAGGAGATCATTTTGCAACGGGCGCGCAATGTGGAGTTGACACTGATTGATTTAATTAGAGATTCTGCTGAGTTTATTGGGATTTTGTTGATGAAATGGTCGGTGACTGGGTGATGGCATGCTGCAAATTAATGAGTCATTTGTTTGGGATGCTGTGAGAAATGGTGTTGAGAAAAAGGTTTTAAAGTTCAGTTCATATATATGTTTAAAAATTTCATGACAAAAAATCATTTAACTGAACGGTAAACTTTATAATGAATGTTAGAATAATCATATATCCAAAATAATGCTTCTTTGGCAAAACAAAACGTATTGAACATTTCCTTAACAAATTGTAATTCTATCAAACTGTTGTCTTATTTTCAATTTTGTATTCTCAATTTTTATATTCTCTATTCCTTTTATTACTTGTTAGTTCTGCTTTGTTATTTCCCATTCTCAACTATTTGTTCTCAAATTTTTAAGTTTCAATTAAACAATCTCAAACTTCAATGGTCAGTTTGAATTCTCAAATTTCGATCAAAATACTATCAATTCCCTATTATCAATTTGTAATTATCAATATCCATTTCTCAATTTTCAATTGTTACTCTACGGAATTCTCAAATTCAAAATCAAAATAAAAACCAAAACCAAAACGCAAACCAAAAACAAAACTCACAATTCTCAATTCTCAACTCTCAATTCTCAATTCTCAATTCTCAATTCTCAATTCTCAATTCTCAATTCTCAATTCTCAATTCTCAATTCTCAATTCTCAATTCTCAATTCTCAATTCTCAATTCTCAATTCTCAATTCTCAATTCTCAATTCTCAATTCTCAATTCTCAATTCTCAATTCTCAATTCTCAATTCTCAATTCTCAATTCTCAATTCTCAATTCTCAATTCTCAATTCTCAATTCTCAATTCTCAATTCTCAATTCTCAATTCTCAATTCTCAATTCTCAATTCTCAATTCTCAATTCTCAATTCTCAATTCTCAATTCTCAATTCTCAATTCTCAATTCTCAATTCTAAATTCTCAATTCTCAATTCTCAATTCTCAATTCTCAATTCTCAATTCTCAATTCTCAATTCTCAATTCTCAATTCTCAATTCTCAATTCTCAATTCTCAATTCTCAATTCTCAATTCTCAATTCTCAATTCTCAATTCTCAATTCTCAATTCTCAATTCTCAATTGTCAATTCTTAATTCTCAATTCTCAATTCTTAATTCTCAATTCTCAATTCACTATTCTCAATTTCTCAATTCTCAATTCTCAATTCTCAATTCTCAATTCTCAATTCTCAATTCTCAATAATCAATAATCAATACTCAATTCTCAATTCTCAATTCTCAATTCTCCATGCTCAAATCTCAATTCTCAATTCCCAATTCTCAATTCTCAATTCTCAATTCTTATTTCTATTTCTAAATGTTCAATTACTTCATTACGCAATTCATTTTTTTTATTGTTTGTTTTTTAGTTTTCTTTTTTTAATTTAAAATCTCAATTTCCAATTATTCTTTTACTCAATTTTTAATACTCAGTTCAAAATTATCAAAAACAGTCGCCTCTCTGGCTGTCGATCTTCTCGATATCAATATTGCTCCTGTTGTCAATAAATGTTTTAGTCCCTTCAAGTAGCATGCTTTGATTTTACGTTCTATAATTTTATACCTCCCGCTCTCGATGGTCCCTTCAATAGCGACAACGAGAGAGTCCACTGTATCACTTTTCAACATTAAATTATCAATTTCTAAGTCTTAATTTGCCATTCTCAAGTATTTAATTCTCAATTCACTTTTCTTGTCTGTTGTCTGTTGTCTCTTGTCTCTTGTCTCTTGTCTCTTGTCTCTTGTCTCTTGTCTCTTGTCTCTTGTCTCTTGTCTCTTGTCTCTTGTCTCTTGTCTCTTGTCTCTTGTCTCTTGTCTCTTGTCTCTTGTCTCTTGTCTCTTGTCTCTTGTCTCTTGTCTCTTGTCTCTTGTCTCTTGTCTCTTGTCTCTTGTCTCTTGTCTCTTGTCTCTTGTCTCTTGTCTCTTGTCTCTTGTCTCTTGTCTCTTGTCTCTTGTCTCTTGTCTCTTGTTTCTTGTCTCTTGTCTCTTGTCTCTTGTCTCTTGTCTCTTGTCTCTTGTCTCTTGTCTCTTGTTGTTTTTTTTTTGGTTGCAATTGTTTTCTTTTGGAAGAAAAATCAATAATTGTATTTTTGCAATTCCGTCTTGAAACTTCCTACTTTTCCTGTCATTCTCGCGTAACGAAACAGCCTACTTTTATCTACTAAAAATAACAGAATTGAATAGAAACACATTTCAAAACAAATGCTGAAAAGTTCTAGTTTTCAGCACTAGTTTTCAGCATTAGTTTTGAAAAGTAATACTTTTCAACATTTTTTTCATTTAAACGATTTATTGAAAAAATACATGAACATTCGACCTATAATTTCACTCAGAAATGCAAAAAATGTTGTATGGAACTCGTTGCAAGCCTTGTTTTTTTCAGCACTTGTCGTATTTATCCAACTCGGTGAACCTCGTTGGATAAATGTACGACACGTGCTAAAAAAATCTTCTTTTTGCAACTTGTTGCATAAGCTACTAATTCAGGCAGATGTTGAACCAGATCAAAATAGAAAACCTCGTTGAGAACTTTACCCAAAATTTAAAGTGTCTGCATCCGTTCGCCAGCTCAGCTAATTAAAAGAAAACAGATTGGCGCCCATAAAAATTCTAACGAGGTTTGTCTAAACAAAAGTTTCATTAAGCTCGGAACGCTGTTATCCTGGATCCCTTTTTTCGTCACAGCACTGGACATGATTTTCACCCTTGAAAAGGGGGGATTCTGGAAACAACAAACGGTTTTTCTGCTGGACAAAGATTTTCGAGTGAAATGAATTCTGGGAACGTGTCCTTCAGCGTGCATCTTTTTTCGTGCTGTTTTATTCACATCGCGAAATTGAAAAGTTGTGTAATCAACTTTTCACGTCTGTGAGCACGTGTCCATTTTTACGCAATTTTTCAACCATTGAGAAGCTTTTGCGTTTGCGAGCAGGAATGAAAAGCAGGAATAAATGAATTCTTTTTTTATCAGCTTTCACTCATTTTTTCGCCGCAACAGGGTCGTTAATAATTTTCACCTTTATTCGCGGGGAAAGCGAAGCATAACTCTGCTAAAATGGAAAATTCATTACAAGAATGTGCTTTGTCAGAAAACGGTCAGTTTGCAATTAAATTTCAATTAAAAAGTTACCAGGCACTTCATTTGCACGGAGAGGTTTCTTTTTTTTTTTTTTGCTCTGTGATTTGACACTTGAGCGGAAATAGAAGCACCGGAGACAGATTTAAGAATTCATTACGCCAGGACAACCACGTGGAGCGTAAAAAGTGAGCCAAGATTTTACGGCTCAAGGGACTCACAAAGGTAATGAGTGTGCTGGGTGGGCCAATTATGGGATGCCGTGCTTTGAAAATTGAAACCGTCAATTGGCCCCTCCTGGTAGGTGTCTCTAGGTGGAGTTCAGAACACCGTGAACAATGAATGAAATACTTGAGACAGAAATTTGGAAGGCCAATTTGGGAGAAAGCTCATTATTTTCATCGTGTTGATTCTGGAAATGATTTTTTTGCATTCCTGTTAAATTATAATTTAAGATTTACAAATATAAAGCCAAAAAAGCTAACCGAGATGCCAGTAGTACATGGTTTTACTCTTATTTACGAAAATGCTTTAATTTAAAACACTACAATCTCAAAACCACGAAAACGTTTAACGACTGTTACAAATTCAAGCAACAAAAAATCTTCTCCAGACCATCATCAACATTACCAGCACGCGGTGTATGTCTGGCTACTTACCGAACCACGCAGCACTGGGAATGATAAATAAGATGAGACCCCTGCAATTATACGGCTGTCCGCTCAAACCTTCGTCTTTGGGTTTGTTCTTTTTTTTGGGATGGGCCTCCAAACTTGGGCCCGCAAGGTTCACCTCATCAACCACCGAGGTGAGCTGTTTTAAAGTCTTTCTTTTGTGGTAGATGTTTTAAAATTTTTGAATAATTTTTTACAAAATAACCAAAGATTTTTTTTGAATATTAAAAAAATCTTTAAATCGAAATCTACAAAAAAAAAATTATAAAAAACATAATAACTGTTGTAAAAAGTCCAACAATTCAGCCAAGTGAATTCAATTAAACATTTTTAAAGATAAACCCTCTGTTTGGTTATCTGCCCGTTCATCCCCCCCCCCCCCCCAAACTCCCCACCAAGAGTGTATGTTTTAAGTTTGGTGCGTCTGACAGTTGTGGGTCTCGTGGCGCAGGGGTAGCGGCTTCGGCTGCCGATCCCGATGATGCTATGAGACGCGGGTTCGATTCCCGCCTTATCCACTGAGCTTCTATCGGATGGTGAAGTAAAACGTCGGTCCCGGTTTCTCCTGTCTCGTCAGAGGCGCTGGAGCAGAAATCCCACGTTAGAGGAAGGCCATGCCCCGGGGGGCGTAGTGCCAATAGTTTCGTTTCGTTTGCGTCTGACAGCCGTGATTAACGAAGGACCTTCCGTGCAGACAGACTCTTCTTTCCGAGACTTTTTTTTTTCAACTTGTTGGTGCGTTGCAATACAGGACTCTCACATTCAATTAATTCCGTTCGGAACTGGACTTGGGGCTGCTGCCGCCAAACCACGTTGGAAATTATTAACGCAAACAGCTCAATTTATTACTCGTTGTACGCGCGCGCGCACGTACTTGGTAAGGTAGAGTTTCCCAGCTACCTTTCCTTAGGGCAAATGGGAAGAGAAAGAGACTTTCGAGTACTCCTGGGGGATCCAACGGATCAAGTTCGGGAAAGGGTGCGTTTTTTTGGTAACCCTTAATTAACTATTTTTTTATTATTCGGTCAAACTTCTATTGATTTTTAAATTGAACTGAGTTGAAGATTCTGTCTTTACGACTTGATTAAATTTAGTTTTGCCAATTCCATTATTATAGAAAAAAATATTCCAAAAATTCAACAAAAAATAGCTACAAAAAAGAAGATTAAAACCCATAAAACCGCTGCAATTTCCCGTTCCTCAGCTATACTAAATAAAAAGAACTTTCAATAAATGGGAAATTTTAAGTCATTCACGAAACTGCAACATCCCAGAGATCGTCGCCATCGTGCTAACTTGTCGTACGTGCATTTTGGGCCAAATTGAGTTAAGAACGCCATTTTGTGCAGTTCACAATGCCTCACCTTTTGACCTTCACAGATCCCCAAAATTCGATTTCAATCCTGAGATATTCAACAAAAACCGAAAAAACTCCGTGCATTTTTGTCACTTTACATATGAAAGTAGTTTCAATCTTGTCGTGCTATCTTGTCACTCCATGAAAATTGATGTAAGTGCGACAAAAGGCCAAAGGGATTTCAGGCCAGGAAAGTCAGGATGCGTTTGTCGCACGTACAAGCTAGACTACCGTAAACATTTGTAATTATAACTCGGGACTCCAGCAACCAACTTCAACCAAACTTCGGGACAATGCACAGAATGGTCAGCGAAACAAAACGTGTTTGTTATTGTTTACATTGCGTGCTCTCGTTTTTGTATATTCAAGGTCAAACATTAAAACGCGTTTTTCTCGAAACGTCAAAATGGCGGGTGCGACAAGATAGCACGACGACGTCGAGATGTCCTTTTTCCATTGAGGCCATAGCAAATATTTTTTAAAATTTATGTCCCACGACTCTAGCCAAATTCGAGAAAGGGGTTCAAAAATAAACAAAAATAAAATTTAAATAACAAGCAATGGTATAAACAATTGAATGAAAATAGTGTTTTAAAATGCATTTTACATCTGCCCAGTTGTTTTTCAATCATTAGTTTTTAAAATATCTTAGTATCGAGGATTTTTTTTTTCGCCGAAATAAAAACTTTTCGCATTGCTGTACAACGGAATTTCACAAAATCACAAATCAAACATAATCATTTCATAATATTTTTTGTCGATTCCAGACATGCTTAATACGATTTCAAACGCAGGATAATTTATTTTAAATTGATTTTAGTTGAGAAGACTGCTGTTTCTATCATCATTCTTTTTTTTGCCCTTCGATTTGCAACGGCCTTTGTACAATATTTTTTTCGTAGTATTTTTTCGGCAAGTCCGAACACTTTGAATGACCCTTTGAACATTTTTTTACGGTTTTTTCCCAAAATTGTATGAATGAACTGAAAAAAGTTGGTTCCATACTTCGCATTCACTTGTTAGAATATGATTTCAACAAATGAATGAAACAATTTAGCAGATTTTAAAAGCAAACAGAGTTTGTAGTTAGAAACAAAAATCTTTTTCACTTTTGAGTTCAATTTGTGGTGTGGTGACGCGCGGTCTATTGTGTGGCATTGTGAGTCAATTGTGTACGGTGGAGCAACGCGCTTGCCTTGCAGGATTATTCGTGTTTATTTGTGGTTTTGTGCTTTAATGAAGATTACATTATATTTTTTGTGATTGTAAAAGCCCTTCCTTTATCATCGATGATCAGAAGGCACGGCGTCGAGTAAACTGTGCATTAATTTTTCGAATAAATTCATTTCTATAAAATTGTTTATCGACAGACACGATGAAATTTTGGATCGTTGAGCTAATATTAGAGCAAAATTTTCATTTGATATTCAAATAACTGTGTGTGAGTGTTCTTGTGTATTGATCAGAAAAACCTTCCCACAGCATCGTTGCTCGGAAGGCTCGCCGATGGGTCTGTAATGAAAGTCCTCTCTACAGCGTCGTAAAAAAAATCCAATAAGGCCAATGTAAATTTTATTATGAGTTTTTGTCTTTCCCTTCTTCCAAATATCCCGAACAAATCTTTAAATTTAACAAAGTCTTTTTAATCTTTTCACAAAATTCGCATTTTGGAATGTTAAGCACTGCCAAATTTTGGAACGTTTTGGCACTACCTCAAAGGAACTCTGGGTGTGGCCTTACTGCATAAAAAAATCAGAATATCAAAATATGAAAAATAAAAACAAACCGAGCCTAACTTCGAATGGAGTAGGTGAATGTTCCAACTTCCAGTTGGATGTGCGTAATTCGGTCTTTATAAAAAAAAAACAACAGAAAAAAGTTTTAAAAAATCATCTGAACTCAATAATATTTAGCAAATTTGTGACAGTAGCATAACTGAAACAATGTACAGTAATACCAAAACAAATATCCTAAAATACAGAATTTGGTGAAACTCCCCACCTAGAAATTTTAAAAAAATTGCTTAAAATTTTTTAAATAATGTTCACCTTTATTTCATTTTTGTGCCACTTGTTACATAAACTACTATTTCAGAGATAGTCAAGCTTTGTCTAGACTGGAAAAGATAAAAACATGTCACGTTATCACCAAAATAGTAGTTTATGCAACAAGTTGCAAAAAGAGGATTTTTTCAGCACGAGTCGTACATTTATCCAACGAGGTTCACCGAGTTGGATAAATACGACGAGTGCTGAAAAAATCAAGTTTTGCAACGAGTTCCATACAACATTTTTTGCAATTCCGAAAAACATCCGTTAAGTGAAATTTTAAGTCAAATTTTCATGTATTTCGCCAATAAATCGTTTAAATCAAAAAAATGTTGAAAAGTGTTACTTTTCGGAACAAGTGCTGAAAAGTTCAACTTTTCAGCACCCATTTCAGTGCTGAAAAGTAGAACTTTTCAGCATTTATTATGAAAAGTGTTGCTATTCGATTCTGTTATGTTTGGTACAGAAAAGTAGGCTTTTTCGTCGTTCAAGAATGACAGGAAAAGTAAGTAGTTTCACGACGGAATTGCAAAAAATCTATTTTTGGTAGCTAAAATCTGGAATACTGTGCTTGATATATACTTTCATGTAAAATACTTTTTGAAAGTAAATCTAAAAATAAAATATTTTTTTTCACAAAAAATCTACGTTTTTATGAAATCTAGAGTTTGTTTTCAAGAAGTAAACATTGCCCAATGAATTTTTGTCAACTTGTGCTAGAGCTCAATTGATGTCATTTTTTGTCAATGGTTGCTTTACACAAGCTTGAAAGTTTAACGAAAAAACTTAACAAGTTAAAGAAACGCTCACAACTTTGCCGAAGACACTTAATCGATCGGAAAAGAGACTTCTAGAGTTTTTTTTTTTAAAAGGTCTTATAAGCTAGTGTCATATGTTTATAGGACCTTTTCAAAACAAAAAAAAACTCTAAACATGTATGGACGAAACAATGCATTGATGCAAAATGACTTCTTCGGTAAAAAAAGTACAAACAAAATTTCATTTTGATAAAAAAAGCATGACGGATGTCTGAGAGAATGGCTAGTTCAGCTGTCGTGTTTTTTTTTAATTATAATGAATGTAAGAAATTTTTTACATATAAACGTACATTTATATAAAACACTTCGAACAATCTTTTTTTTATGTTTAAAATACTACTTTTTGCTTTATTTTTTTCCCTTGCATTGATTTCAATTAATTATTTCAATAAATTTGGGGAATTATACCCATTTTCGGCACATTAAGCATTTCAACCTATTTTCTCATCACTTTTGAAGTTTTTCGCTCTTCAAACAAAACTTTTAGATACATTAACAATGGATAGCAACTCTCACTCACTTTTCAAAAACACTTTTTGAAAGCTGCAGTTCGTGATCGAACAAAATGAAATACAAACAACTTATATACAAATAATAGTAAAAAATATGTGTTACGAGTCCAATAATTACAAAAAATAATCAACGATATTTAAAAACGCCCTACAAAGGTTACCACCCGGCATGTCCACAGGGATGTCGGTAATTATTACGGGTCCAAAAATGAGAAGCCCCTGCTGAAAATAAACGGCCACTGAGGAAGACTCGTCCATCCGCAGTAGGACCCAGTCACCACCGCCGGGGGTTCGAGCGATGATAAATGGAAGCGCACCCTGAATCCAGATCGAGAGGTAGTAATTTTGGGTAATTTTCGACTTTTTGAGGTCCTCAACGACGCACTTGTTTGGTGAAGGTGAAGATTCAATTGGAATTTTTGTGGTCCGAGGAGACACCTTTTGCCTGGGATTTTTGGTTTCTGGGGGTTGGAAGCGAAAGGCAAATAAATTAGAACTTGTAAAGTTAAAAAAGGGAGGGTATCATAAATTTACAAGTGCACATTACTTCCTCGTTTATGGGTTTCCAGACATTGGAATTATTTTTTGGGAAAAATCAATAACAATTAGCGATAACGACTTGGGTTTGTTATTTAGAGATCGTAATTATCTGGGGCACCCTGTAATTAGTTAAGCAAGCAAACATGTTTAACTGATTTGAGAAATAGCTTAAATTTAAGTAAAATATCTCACATTTTCTAATCAAACGGCCACAATGTTTATTCCCCTTGAGAACGATATCAACTTTCCTATAATTAAAAGCTTCTACGATATCACAAAAGTTTGGAAAGTTTCAATTCCCTTCGGCGAAATAAATTTTGTGCGTTTTTATTGGACGCAACAGCGAGCATGTATTTATCAGCAAAATCCTCTGGAGGCCATTAGCCAGGAAACAGGAAAACTCTGCTTCCGAAGTCAACATTAAAATAAAACAAAAACTTTCTGCACACAACGGTAAAGCTGTAAAAGTGGAAAATATGCTATAAATTTATTACCATTCCTTTGGAGAGCTCAAAACTGCAAAGAATGACGAGTAGATTCATTTTTTGCACTTTTTACGAGTTTCATTCCCTTCCTCTCCTAACGAGCTGCTCCCCTTAACAGCCAGCAGCCCAAACAAGGTCGGTCGTTTATGTGAATTTGGTTGAGGGCAAATCAAATTTCTGGCCAGGAAATTTAAAATAATTTAATAAGCACCCAAACAACCAGTTTACAAATTAGGGAGCGTGTGCTTCAAGTAAAAATCTGCCACCCGAATCGAGCTGCTGAGCGTCGTAAAAGAATAGAAAATTACTTTATCCCGTCCCGGAGCTTCTCCACTTCACTTTTCCGCCGCGAGCGAACACCCACACTTTGCAATCATATCGCACCGCCATCATCGAGAGAAAGAGAGGGGGAAATTTTCGTCGGAGGTTTGGATTAAGCGAGTGGAACGTGCTGCTGTTGCATCGTGAACTAGCTGGGAAAGGTTGACTCTGCTGGAAATTGGTTTTAATTACATCACATTGTTAAAAAATTAAAAAAAATTGTCATGAAAAAATCACTCACTCACTTACTCACTCAATTACTCACTCACTTTCCCACTCACTTAATCACTCACTTACTCACTCACTTACCCACTCACTTAATCACTCACTTACTCACTCACTTACTCACTCACTTACTCACTCACTTACTCACTCACTTACTCACTCACTTACTCACTCACTTACTCACTTACTTACTCACTCACTTACTCACTCACTTACTCACTCACTTACTCACTCACTTACTCACTCACTTACTCACTCACTTACTCACTCACTTACTCACTCACTTACTCACTCACTTACTCACTCACTTACTCACTCACTTACTCACTCACTTACTCACTCACTTACTCACTCACTTACTCACTCACTTACTCATTCACTTACTCACTCACTTACTCACTCACTTACTCACTCACTTACTCACTCATTTACTCACTCACTTACTCACTCACTTACTCACTCACTTACTCACTCACTTACTCACTTACTCACTCACTTACTCACTCACTTACTCACTCACTTACTCACTCACTTACTCACTCACTTACTCACTCACTTACTCACTTACTTACTCACTTACTTACTCACTCACTTACTCACTCACTTACTCACTCACTTACTCACTCACTTACTCACTCACTTACTCACTTACTCACTCACTTACTCACTCACTTACTCACTCACTTACTCACTCACTTACTCACTCACTTACTCATTCACTTACTCACTCACTTACTCACTCACTTACTCACTCACTTACTCACTCACTTACTCACTCACTTACTCACTCACTTACTCACTCACTTACTCACTCACTTACTCACTTACTTACTCACTCACTTACTCACTCACTTACTCACTCACTTACTCACTCACTTACTCACTCACTTACTCACTCACTTACTCACTCACTTACTCACTCACTTACTCACTCACTTACTCACTCACTTACTCACTCACTTACTCACTCACTTACTCACTCACTTACTCACTCACTTACTCACTCACTTACTCACTCACTTACTCACTTACTTACTCACTCACTTACTCACTCACTTACTCACTCACTCTCTTACTCACTCACTTGCTCACTCACATACTCACTCATTTACTCACTCATTTACTCAATAGTTTTCGATAGAAAAACAGAAATACCGTTTTTTAATGTTTCTCAATTTTTTTATCAAATAAAAAATCAAAAAATTACAACCTAAACAAATAAATCCAAATCATATTGTTAGCCTGAAAAATCCGTATTCTAACAGTACCAAACCCCCTTCAAGTGGAGCCTTGAGGTCTCGTACTCATTGCGGGGTGGAAAGCGCAACCGTAATAAGGAGAAAATCTATTTTGTGGAAATTTCGCCGTGGAAGAAACGCGAACGTCTGGGCTGTGTTTACGTGTCAAGTTGTGATACCAGTCGCTCTTGAGTTGAGGTTCCAGACAGGCAAGACGCACTTTTCATCCTTGGGGGAGGGGGTGAGCAATAAGGCTGGTACAAATTTTATTTTAGGTTTTTGTCCCCCCCCCCTTCAAAGTTGGCTCGAAAAATCAGGGGGCAAAAAAAATATTTTTTCAAAAAACTCTAATATTTCTATGAAAATTTAAGTGCAATCAGTTGCAATTAATTTTGAATGCATTCCCCTGCGCTTAGAATCATTTTTAGCATGTTTCGGATGATTTAAAAATCATTTGAATTTTTGAAAATTTTCGATGTTTATTATCGCAAAAAGTTTTTTTTCGCTAAAATTTTGGTTTTCGTCAAATTTAACATTTTTTGAAAACTAATGATTGCAAAATAACTGAACAAGTGTAAAATACATTTTTAAACACCTTTTCCGTGCAAATGTTGAAACTATGGCTTGTTATTTCAACATTTTTATTTTTTTATTTTTTTGCCCCCCCCCCCCCTCGAACCCGGCCCGAGCCGAGGGACAAAAACTTTGAAAAATATTTGCATCGGCCTAAGCAGAAAAAGGAAATTTGGGGGGTTCTGTTCCGGACTGTAAGTCGTCGTGTTTGTTCTGTTTCTGAGCTTGAAGCAGCCAGGAGAAAAGTCTAGCCGGCAAATAAGAAACACGTAATGATATATATTTCTGATAAATTTTCACGACATTCATTTTCCATTTTATTAAAACCGAAGTTCGTTGAGGGGGAAAGAGGAAGTTCATTGATGTGAAGAAAGAGAGCACTCCAAAGTCTCATTTCCCTTGGGTGGGCATCCGGCATTGGAAAGTGAAAATTTAACATTTAATTCTCAACGTCTCTAATTTGCAAAAAATAATGCTTGCTTCTGGGCATCATTGTGTTGTGGTCGGAGAATTTGGTATTATTTTTTATCAAATTAAGGAAATAGTAAAGCATTCACCTGATTTTACACATCTTTTCAATAATAAATTGATCAAAAACCTAAAAAAAAACGAATTGCTCAAATCCAAATCTTGCCTTAGTAATAAATACAACTAAAATCTTTCCCAACCAGACTGTCATCCACCAAAATTTTGTTGCTCATTTTGCTTGTTTCTGCAAGGCCCCGGAGGCCCTTCTGTCATCGGCACGACATCGTGGAGAGCTGCAAACTCGATAATTTAGCATTTCCTTTCCACCAAACCGCACTCTTGAATTGAGCCCGCGAGCAATTGCTCGAGATAAACGGTCGGCGTTGGACGGCGTTTTCGGGGACCACGCCGCGCAATCTTTCCGAGAACGCAAAGAAAAGCAGTGGATCATCATCAGCGAAAATTATGTTTGACAGCTGGGAAGAAGGGGGGGCTTTAGTTCGATTGGGGCTGCGTAGCCGCACTTGCTAAGGAATGTATAAGAGAAATACCAACAACTCGTTAGAGAGCCTAACTAGCTGAAGAAGGTGCAGCGGAGATGTGACTTGGAAGATCTTTAGAGAAATGCATTTATTTAACTTTAATATTTTTAAATCATTTCTCAATTTTATTTTAACATTATACAGCTTATTTTTTAGAACTGTGCAAATTTTGGCAACCAGTAAAACTTTAAAAATTTACTTAATTTTTTTTTTAAGGATTTACTGTTGAAACTGTAAACTTACAAATTCGGGAACAGAATCATATTATTATTTCTTTCTAAAACTTACATAATCAATGTATGTGGTTGATTACACTATAAATCCAAACCAAGAGCACAGACAATACGCTTTATGAGAAGTAACCATTTTTTTCCAAATATTAATACCTGGCCTCAAAAAGTACAAATTGCACCAATATGAAGCCAATATTGGAGTACAAAAGGTATGCAGCTAAGGCGTACTACGTGAATGTTATGCGCGTATGATATTCACGCTGATATTTGGTTCGATATTATGCGCGTATGATACGCCGCGACGGCTTTTCAAAATAGTTCAATGACCAGCCGTTAAGGCTGTTCGTGAAATATTAACCCTCTACAACCTAACCCCGCCTTTAGACGGGATTCGATCTGAAAAATCGCCAAAAATCAACTTTTCAACCAATTTTTGATCTTTAAAAGGCATTGGAAAGAAAAACACTTTAAATTTTGGAAAATTTTGGGGTTGATAATTTTACTTGTTATATTTGACTTTGCCAATGTTTTTAAAAATTTCATTTTTCTAGGGGTCAACTTTGGCTGTGTTTTTTTCCTAAAATTTCCTATATTTTAAGTAAAAAGAAGTATGCAGTAATTGTTGTAGCGTCCCAGACTTTGCCTCTATGCATTTTTTTACAGTTTAAATGATAATGGTGCCATTCTATAGCACAAAATTTGAAAAACAAGTTAAAATGTAAAAGTGACTGTAAAAAACATGAAAAAATAGAAAGGCAAAATATTATGATAGGAGGTGGTGAAAGGCCAAGTACTAACAAAAGCAATAATAAACTAAACAAGACAACGTTAATTTCAAATAATAAAAATAAAACAAGAAAAACATTAATCAAGAGAAGTGTAGCTTCTCATAAATTAAAAATATATATCGAAAAATAATTGGGCAGTAGAGGAGCAATAAATAAATAAATTGATTGTCCGAATCAAAAAAGAATTAGCTTGAAATCAAATTTTAACAAAATTTAACAACATTATTCATGTTTGAATTTTATTCTTGAAATTTCTATATTGTTTATATCATACTGAAAAATGATGCAAGGAAAAAATTACCAATTTCATAAAACAGTGAAAATGGGAAAACGTGGATTTCTGCCTTAAATTGTTCAAGAAGACACTAAATTAAAATTTCGTTCAGTTTTAACTGCAAATTGATTTTTTTCTAATTCCTATTTTTTAAATAAATAGTTGAGAAAAAACTAATGTTTTTGTAATGTATACTGAAAATAGTTCGCTCCAAATATTAAAAAATATTTAAAAATGTCTCAAAATGAGTCAAGAAATCAGCGATCAAAAATATATTTTTTCATAAACTTGGAATTTGGAAGAACAACGAATTGAGAATGATTAAATATGTGTTTTTACTCTTTTCTAATTTTGTGTGTGTTAAAATTTTAAAAATATTGTTTAAAATATATGAACACCTTGGACAACAACGCAAAAGAGTATTTTTTTGTAAAGGATATTTGAATCCAAATTTCGTTTGAATAAATTTTATCATGTTTCATTGATTTTTGGTAATTGTAGTAAAAAATAAATTGAAATTACAAGCATAGATTTCAAAATTTGGATGAAAAATATTTTACACGCGCCTAGTTGCTTTCCAATCATTAGTTTTCAAAATATCGAGGTATCGAGGTATTTTTTTTTGCGAATAACTAAACTTTTCGTCAGACTGTACATTGTTATTTCATGTTCAAAATCTTATCAAATGAGTTCAAACATGCTAAATATGAAACGCAAGAAAAAGCAATTGAACTGGTTTTCAGTTGACACAACTTTAATTTGCATAAATTTTTTGAAGTTTTTCGAAAAAATAACTTTTTGCCCGTTGATTATTCAGGTCGACTTTGAAAGGAAAAGGGCGACATAAAATTTGAAAAATATTTGTAACGGCCTTATTTAAAAAAAACCATTAGTAACATTGATTGTAAAATTATAAATATTTATTTTTTTACCCTTCAAAATCCGATAGTTAGTTGCCGAGATATATTTTTTTCTTCTAGGATTAATGAAGAAATTTCATCTTTCAATTTTTAAATTCCTTACCATTCTTTATCTCAATTTTCAAATAAAATTTTCCGTTAAGGGTGCACAGCAACCAAGGAAGTTGTTGTCTTCTTTTTCCAAAATTGACAAACTTACGGACCCAATTCTGCAACAATCTGATTGAAAAAATAAGCAAATTTTGTTGTAAATCGCTAAGTAAACAGTACAGTCATGCCTCGGTTTTGCACTGCCCCGGTTTTGCACCGTTCAGCTGCCTCGGTTAAGCACGGCCCAGTGCTTAACTGAAGCACAGAGCTTATGGGATTTTGGCTATATGGGAGACATTGGCTATAATTCTATGAATATTCATGCAAACATCAAAAATTATAGTGTTTTGGAATCGGGATGATGTCAGCTATCCATTAAAATTATAAATTCATGAAAATTTTTACAAAAATACGTATTTTTCCTGTATTTTGAAAATGCATATTTTTTCTCCAAAGAAACCAAAAATATATTGATATTGCAATATGGGTATCAAATGATCAGGTTTTTTTTTCATACATTTTGGATGTAACAATAACATTTTTAGAAAATACTCAAAACTTTCACAAAACTACGTATTTTCGAAAAAAAATACTCAAAATTTCAATTTTTACAATATGGGTATCAAACGATCGAGATTTTTTCATACATTTCGAATGTAATAGCAACATTTTTAGAAAATACTGAAAATTATCACAAAACTACGTGTTTTCGAAAAAATACTCAAAATTTTAATTTTTACAATATGGGTATCAAACGATCGGGATTTTTTCATACATTTCGAATGTATTAACAACATTTTTAGAAAATACTCAAAATTTTCACAAAACTACGAATTTTTGAAAAAAGGTACTCAAAATTTCCGTTTTTACAATATGGGTATCAAACGATCTTGATTTTTTCATACAATTCGAATTTTATAACAGCATTTTTTAAATACTCATAATTTTCACAAAACTACGTATTTTCAAAAAAAAATACTAAAAATTTCAATATTTTTAATATGGGTATCAAACGATCGGGATTTTTTCATACATTTCGAATGTAATAACAACATTTTTAGAAAATACTCAAAATTTTCACAAAACTACGTATTTTCAAAAAAAAAATACTTGAAATTTCAATATTTGCAATATGGGTATCAAACAATCGGGATTTTTTCATACATTTCGAAAGTAAAAAAAAATAAAATACTCAAAGTTTTCACAAAACTACATATTTTTGAAAAAAAAATACTCAAAATTTCCGGTTTTCACAAGAGGTATCAAATGTTCGGGATTTTTTTATACATTTCAAAAGTTTTAACACAAATTTGTGAAAATATCCAAATTTTCACAAAACTACGTTTTTTAAAAAAAATACCCCAAATTTGAGTTTTTTACAATATGAGTATAACATGGTTGAGATTTTTTCATTAATTGTTTCTTTGTATCGTCAACGGAAATTTTAAGTATTTTTTCGAAAATACGTAGTTTTGTGAATTTTTTTTGTATTTTCTAAAAATGTTGTTATTACATTCGAAATGTATGAAAAAATCCCGATTGTTTGATACCCACATTGTAAAACCGGAAATTTTGAGTACTTTTTTTCAAAAATTCGTAGTTTTGTGAAAATTTTGAGTATTTTCTAAAAATTTTGTTATGACATTCGAAACGTATGAAAAAATCCCGATCGTTTGATACCCATTAGTGCAAACATCGAAATTTGGAGTATTTTTTCGAAAATACGTAGTTTTGTGAAAATTTTGAGTATTTTCTAAAAATGTTGTTATTACATTCGAAATGTATGAAAAAATCCCGATCGTTTGATACCCATATTGTAAAAATTGAAGTTTGAGTATTTTTTTTTAAATACGTAGTTTTGGGAAAATTTTGAGTATTTTCTAAAAATGTTGTTATTACATTTTAAATGTATGAAAAATTCCGATCGTTTGATACCCATATTGTAAAAATGGAAATTTTGAGTATTTTTTCGAAAATCCGTAGTTTTGTGAAAATTTTTAGTATTTTCTAAAAATGTTGTTATTACATTCGAAATATATGAAAAAATCCCGATCGTTTGATACCCATATTGTAAAAATTGAAATTTTGAGTATTTTTTTCGAAAATACGTAGTTTTGTGAAAATTTTGAGTATTTTCTAAAAATGTTATTGTTACATCCAAAATGTATGAAAAAACCCTGATCATTTGATACCCATATTGCAATTACAATATATTGTTGGTTTCTTTAGGAAAAAAATATGCATTTTCGAAATACAGGAAAAATACGTATTTTTGTGAAAACTTTCATGAAATAATAATTTTAATGGATAGCTGACATCATCCCGATTCCAAAACACTATAATTTTTGATGTTTGCATGATTTTTCGTACGATTAAAGCCAATGTCTCCCATATAGCCAAAATCCCATAAGCTCTGTGCCTCGGTTATGCACGCCTCGGTTTTGCATCCCCCATATGCGGTGCTAAACCGAGGCACGTCTGTACTTTAGGGGATGAATAAAAAATTATATCGATTGGTCCCGTAGTTTCCAAAAAATAAAATATCTGTAACAAAAATCTTTGTGCAACAGCTCTGGTTGATGTGCACCGTTAAAGAATGGTTTTTGAAAATTCTTGAGAATATATTGTCATTGTTTTTGATAAATCATGTTTTTCTTCAAAAATATTAAACTCAGTGACAAAATTTTCGTGTAGTCGTTTGATAAGCACAGAATTATTTTTTTTATTTTGGGATTCTGGAAACAAAAAAAAAATTTCTGGAATTCAGGCCGTTGGAAATATTTTTTGAAGTCCCTCGGCCCTGACTAAAGTCGAGGAGGGGGGGGGGGGGGGGGGGGCAAAAAAAGGGTGGGGCAAAAAATATAAAAATTAAAATAACAAGCCTAGGTTTCAACATTTGGATGAAAAAAGTGTTTAAAAATGCAAAATATTGTATTGACGGTATTTTTTTTTCGCAAAAAAAAATTCGTGGGACTGTACATAGGTATTTTATGAAAATTTAAAATGTTTTCAAAAGAGTTCAAACATGCCAAATATCATTATAAACGCGGGAAAATGCATTTTAACTGGTTTTCAGTTGATTAAACTTTAATTTTCATTAAAATTTCGAAGTTTTTCGGAAAAATTTTTTTTTTGCTCCCTGACTATTCAGGCCAACCTTGAAGCGGGGGGGGGGGGGGGGGGGGGGGGGGCGACATAAACTTGCAACGGTCTTAAAAAAGAAAATTTGAAAAATTTGGAATAATTGTTAAAGTCAAGATTGTGAATACATATTTCTTTTTGCGATTCCGTCGTGAAACAACTTAATTTTTCCGTCATTTTTGAGCGACGAAAAAACCTACTTTTCTGCACAAAAAATAACAGAATCGATTCGTTACACCTTTAAAATAAAGTTCTTATTTTCAGCACCGAATAAATGCTGAAAAGATAGTTTTTAAGCACTTGTTTCAAAAAATATTAATTTTCAACATGATTTTTTATTTAAACGGCAATTTTACAAAATACATGAACAATTGACTTAAAATTCCACTCAAAAGATGTTTTTTGGAACTTTAAAAAATGTTGTGTGAAACTCGTTGCAAAACTTGATTTTTCCAGCACTCGTCGTATTTATTCAACAGTTTTTCCGACAACGAATTTTGAATATTTCCATACCAATTTTGGTTAGTATGGTGTAATGTTGCAAAATGGCTTCTTTGGTCCTCGTTAAACACCCGATAAAAAGTTTCAACCAAACCAAAAATTACAAATGAAATTCATAAATTCATTTCATGGAGAATTTTCGGAACAATGTAATAATGAATTTAATAATTTATTGCTAAATAATTGAACACAACGTTAAGACAGTTTTTTATTTATTTTAGGTGTCTTGATTATCACTTGCCTTATGAAATAAATATTTTATTTGATTCATGATCTTGATAAATCTTGCAAAATGTACATAAAAAAGTGTGTTTTGTGTACACACACTTTTTTATTCGATTCGATTCGATTCGGTTCGATGTTTAATGATATTTAGAAAATTTAAATATATTTCCCAGATACCACAGAACATAATTTCCAAAGAATCGTCCGATTCTGCGTGATAGGATGGTGGTCTTTCGAGGAGCCTCGCAGGCTCACAAATTGAGACCGGGATTGGTTTCAAAACGCACGAAGGCTTTGCGTGTTGTCTGATTGCGCTCATGCAGGTCGATGAGTGGTTTTTTGGTTGGTTTTCACTCCCAAAGGCAATGACTTAATTTGGCCGTTTACGTGCATGACAAACATGGAGATGGCAAAATCTAAAGCTTGAGGAGTTAGAATTTAACAGTCAAGTTTAAATTGTTTTTGTAGAATGAATCATATTTTTTCCAAAACATTGTACAATACATTTACAAATTCTGTTAAAATTAATTCTAATTGTACCCGCTTTACAAATACCGACTACCACACCATAAATTTAAACAACTACCACTTGTAACTAATATTGCACCCGGGTGCACTTCATAAAACAAACAGAGAGAAAGGGCATAAACCAAGACATCATCTGTAACAGCCAACCCGCATCGTTGTAATCCTCCTCTGGAAGAGAGCTCTCATCCCGACAAAGGAACAATTAAGTTTAACGATTCGCGATTTTTCTTTCCGCCGACTTCCGGCGTTCAAGAAAATTATTTTTCACAGCATCCCAGTGCAGCTCAAAATGAGTTTCCAAGTGCTGGCTGGCTCGTGGACCCGTGGCGCACCGTTAATCATATTTAATTCTCCCATAATAAATTCATAAGCACTGACAATTTCATTAAACTGCTCCATAAAGTAACATAAACACCACGTGCGTGCGGTTTTTCCTTTGTGTGTTTTGTGCAGTTCTGTGTAAGGTGCGTTCGTAAATGACGCAATTATTAGAGATATCTACTTTTTTTGCAAAATGTAACTGCCTGTCACTTAAAACTTTTTTTTTTTAAATAATAATCAGCTAGGAATTTTGAGAGTTTTTGGCCAATCTTGATCATGATCCGGATGCCTTAGACCCAAATCTAGAGTTAATTAAAAAGTACATTAGTTTTTTAATAAAATTCCTGGTTCTCGATTTAATATATTTAAATAATGGAAAATAATGGTGGCTTTTTTTTCTAGAAAATTACCATTTAAATTATGATGAGTATTCCTAGTAATAATATTTTCAAGCTAACTAATAACTGTAAAAAACATTTCAATGAGCTGTAATACAAAAATATTTTAAAAAGCTATTTTGAACATGCGCCTCTGTCAAAATTTTTAAAATTTTGTTCACTACCAAACATTAAAAAAACAACAAAACACTACACCATTCATGGACGACCCCCTTGCTAAGAGGAAATGACGCCGATTGTTCTACACTCCGGTACGCAGACACTCCGTGACTCCTGTTGAGAGTGGGGATGCATCCGTGAACTGTCCGCAGGATCTTCCGTCCCCCGATGACCACCAACTCTAATGTGGCCTGACTGCCGCTGGGGCAGAAAGCTGGCCCCCAGCCACCAGGGTGACCACAGAAAGGAAAATTTAATTCGTGGCCAGCAAGTCCCAGTGTCTAGGAAGCACGGTATCTCGTACGATCCTGAACCAAGCTGCTGATGCTGTACGTACGGCAATTGTCTGGGAGGAGTCCCTCCTCGGAGGATGAACTGTATTTTATTTCATTTTTTACCGTTCTGCGGTTGCTCTGGTTATGGGTAATTAAATTTTACGCTGCACTCATTTGCTCGCTTTTCTTGGAGCTGCTGCTGCAGTGGCCACTTGGCTTGCTGGCTGGCTGGCCAATGATGAGGAATTCCGGTGGCCGGCGTAATGGAGCTACGGAGGAATCGTTCTACTGGAAGCATATTGTATCGACACACGAGGGAGAGAAAGAGAGAGCTCTGCACAGGAATGACTCAACTAAACGCGAATGCTGCACAGAGGAAATCGTTCGACTTATTGATGCAGTCTGCCGTCTGTGTTCTGGGAAATTAAATTCTTGAGTGGCACTTGCTCTGCAATGATAGACTGACCGGCAATTTGTACTGGTTGCATTCCCAGGAATGGATAAAAATTCAGATGGTTAAAAATATGGTAAAAATGAAATAAAACAAGATTTGAAAATTCAATTTATAGTCGTTTTTTTGTTGAAGTTGAACATAAGCCTCAGCTCAACAAGTGTTTTTTTGAAAATAACAACGTTATCTATGATAATGTATGATAATGTCAAACTACTACTAGAAACGAACAGATTTTATTAGAATATTCAAAAAGTATTTTTGTTCCTAAAGTTTTTTTTTTTGCATATTTGTTTTAGAGATTTTATATGCAATCAGCATTTGTGACAACTTGCAAAAATGTGACTTTGAATTATTATGAAAAAGTTGATTTTTTGCCGATTTCGTCATTTTCCCGTTTTTGCGCGCGGCGCGTCGAAAAGCACGGGTTTTTTTTTCAAAAAATCATATCGCTGAATTTTGTAAATGAGCTTTTCCCATTTTTAAGTATATTCTGTAAAAATGTCCGGGGAATCCGATAAAAATATTTAAAGACATAGGCTCTTTGGTCCAGACACCGTCAAAACGGCATTTTAAAATTTCAGTCGCCCTTTCCATATGCAAGGCTAGATTTTTGAAACTTCTTTTTATTTTTCTTTGAAAGGCCAACTAATCACCTTTAATATGCTTGTAAGACAATTGAAATTGGTTAAAATGGCGAGGAGTTATGATTTTTCGAAAAAAAGTGGTTTTTGTGAAAATCGACGAAAATAGGTCTAATTATTTTGGCCAAGGAACCCCCAGAAAATGTTTGAGCCCGATCCGAGCACTTTTGTTTTTTTCCATGCTGTTTTCGTGGGGAATCGCTGAATAATTTTATTCAACAAAGCTTTCGTAATTAAATCTTTTCTAAATTTTATTAAAACTGTTTTTTGAAGTTCTTTAAACATTTCTTTACCACGGACAGTACAATTTATACTCATCCCAAACCTATCAAAGGCACCCCAGTTTACGGTACGTGTTTTTCAATTTTAGATTTTTTATGGACTAAAAATGAAATCTTTTGAGCCATATTGTGTGACATATGAATTATTGAATAAAAAGCGTTTTTTTTTAATTATCAAAAATCTGGACAACAAATTACCATAAACCATTTAAAAAAAAATCAAACTTGCAATCGACAAGTACTTCAAAATTTAATTGATAAACTGGTTAAAGTATACATTTTAGATTTTTTATTTAATTTAAGAGTTTAATAGTAATTATTGAAAGAAACGATGGTTTCCACGCCAAAATGACACAAAAATACGATTTTGCGAAGAACCATTTCCGATCATAATAACCCGAGCAGACGGAAATAACTTGGGAAGGTCAGTTTTTGATATTGTGAGAAGATCGGAATAAGTTATTGGGATGATCGGATTAGTTGTTAACATTCCAAAGCCCAAGGCTCCAAAAAAGTTGGAACGGTAACTTCAACTCAATGGTTCTCGGGCATAACCCAACCAATCAAGATGATTCTTCTTTCCAGTGATTTGTTAGGATGTCTAGATGATTCTAGACCTTTGCAGAACTTAATTTGATCAAATCTGTAAGTTTTGCGATCAAAAACATCGTTCCAACTTTTTTTTTCGCGTGTAAAACAAAATTCGCCAAAAATTCTGCGGAGGCAGTCATTTAAAAAAAAGGTGGAACGATGTTTTCGGTCGCAGAAATTAAAGATTTGTTCAAATCAAGTTCTGCAAAATTTTAGGATCATCTAGACATTCTTACAAATCACTGGGAACAAGAATCGTTCCGATTGGTTGAGTTATGCCCGAGAACGGGCGTGTTGAAGTTACCGTTCCAACTTTTTTGGGAGGCTTGGGCGTCCGTGTAAGTTGGACATGCGTTGGGCGTTCCAGTGTTAAAATAACAAAAATCAATAACAAAGATTTGTTCGAAGAATAACTTAAACTGTTATTTTGTTGTTATTGCAATAACAAACCAATAACACAGAAGGAATAACAAGATTTGTTATTTTGTGCGGAGAGGTGGAGCAGCATAATAACAAAAATTGTTATTGAACTGGTATGTCTCCATAACAAAAAAAGTTATTGTTTTGGTTTATTTGTAATTTGCAAATAAACCTGCAGTTGCCATAACTCCTCTATACAAGTCAGGGCTGCAGAGTCGGGTAAATCCAAGCGACTTTGAATTTTAGTAAAATTCCTTAGGAGGTATATCAAATAATAAAAAAAACAACTTTCAAAATTTCAACTTTTCAGAATAATTTTAGCTTAAGGACCCCATTTCGCCTCGTAAGCGGTAGATCGGGGTTCAAATCCCAGCTCGGACCAACACAACTGGTGATCTTTTCCCTTCTGGAATCGATTGCTTAGTAAAGGGAAGGTAGTGTATCGTCACAAACTGGACCTTATCACGACACCTTAGGGAGGCGACCTATGGAATGTTAACATTAACCCTAAAACATGTTAACATTAAGTTGAGAATGAAACTGCCACTGAATCCGCTTTGTAAATGCCGGCCCCGATACTCTTCAAGGGTGTTCCCCTCAGGAACTGGGAAAGATTTACTTTTACCCCATTTCATGGCCAAATAATCACCCCGACGAAATTGGTCAAAATTATCCCATAGTTCCAGCCAATTTTAGCAAAGTCCCTTAGGGGGTATATCAAATAATTTAAAAAAATCAACTTTCAAAATTTCAACTTTTTAGAATAATTTTTGCTTAAGGGCCCCATTTCATGGCCAAAATAATGATCCCGACGAAAATGGTCAAAATTATCCCATAGTTCTAACCAATTTTAGCAAAGTCCCTTAGAGGGTATATCGAATAATTTAAAAAATCAACTTTCAAAATTTCAACTTTTTAGAATTATTTTAGCTTAAGGACCCCATTTCATGGCCAAAATAATGATCCCGACGAAATTGGTCAAAATTATCCCATAGTTCCAGGCAATTTTAGCAAAGTCCCTTAGGGGATATATCAAATAATTAAAAATTCAACTTTCAAAATTTCAAATTTTTAGAATAATTTTAGCTTAAGGACCCCATTTCATGGCCAAAATAATGATCCCGACGAAATTGGTCAAAATTATCCCATAGTTCTAAACATATTTAACAAAAGAAAAAATAATAACCGATTGTGTTATGGACACTTAGAAACTTTTCCATTTGTGCGATTTATGGTTATTTTATTTCTAAGTCAGTATGCCGAACGAATAACTAATTTTGTTATCAGGGGAGTTTTTGAAATGTATAACATTTCCTCTTATTAGCGTGTTATTGAACATTTTTAATATAATATCACTTCAAGACCAAATTTTGTTATTTTATCAGAAACTGTTATTATTTTTTCTTCTTGAAATTGAACTTCAGGATAAAACAATAACACTTTTTGTTATTTTAAAAGGATTTGTTATTGAAATATTATTAATTTTGTTATTACCGTCTGCCCGGGAAAACTTGCAGGATCGGTTGTTCAACTCAAATCAACAACGTCTGTGTACTCAGTTTGTTTATTCTCTGTGGCATTCGAATTTGAGGAACGTTTTTAGTTTAAATTATTGGTGAATACGTTTATATAGGAAAATATCATTGCATAAGAAGGGGATGTTAAAAAAATATGTTTCATCGCAAATTGCGCGCTCTTTTTAATGAGAATATTCACAACATTTTAAGCTTTCATTTTCGAGCAAAAACAGCAGGAAATCATTTTTTTTTGAAAATTAAGCTGAACACATCCTTTGTTTTCTTTCAAACAATTTTTGTTCGAAAGAGCAGAAAATTTTTCAAAAATTTAAAAGTTCTTATTTTGGAAACTCTATTATTAGTTATAATAAGTTAAGTAAAGAAATTTTATTTTCGTAAAACTTCTAATCAAAACCTACAGCTTGGCCGAAGACACCGAGCGATAAGAACATTCCTTCTCAAGATACGAAATTTTTAACATTTACACAACCATTTTGTATGGCAAAATCAAAATCAAATCATTCGCTCTACAGCATTGCCTTGGCGTTCCAGATTACGGGATTCCTACTCGAAACTAGGTGTCCGAAGGCTTGATTGTTGAGGCAATTGCAAACCTCTTTTTACACCTAAGCTTCCATCCACCCCGGGATTCGAACTGACGACCTTTGGATTGTGAGTCCAACTGCCTACCAGCGACTCCACCAGGACAGGACCCAGGGAGACGACTCCTACACCTGGACTGAGCTATCGACCTAACCTCTAGGTTAGACCGGGGCCAACATTTACTTCCCCATCCGACGGAAGGCGTGATCAGACAAATCTCGTCTCAAAATTTGCCACCGGGACCTTCTGGGATCGAACCCAGGCCGACTGGGTGAGAGGCAATCACGCTTACCCCTACACCACGGTCCCGGCTTCTCAAGATACAAAATTTAAAACATTTACATAACCATTTTGTATGGCTAGCCCCAAAAAAATTTGAAGACTTGTATGTTATAACTTAATGATGCAAAATGACATCTTTTGTCATAGGAAATGCATGTAATTCATTCAATCTAAAAAAATGATTTTTTTTCAAAATGCTATTTTGGTGTGCTCAAACACCACAGAATCAAATGTTACTAAAAAATCTTTTATCAAAATTGTGGAGATGACTTTTAATTTGAAAAACAAATGTTCTTAAAACTATTTCAAACTGTTATGTAGAACTTTTCTGATAAAATGGAATAACAAAATTCTCCATCCATATCAAAATTTATTCAATTATCTAATGTTCATTAGCACTGTATGATTGATGAACTGTGGCAACGTCATAACAAAGACAACAAAACTTCCATTGTGGGCTTAGTGTTGCATTGTTCAAATGAATCTCGTCAGGTCTCCTGTTAATTTCCAGTAATTAATCTTACACCCCTTATCATTACTCCCTCTTCCCGGCACAAGAACCACCACAGCACAAAGGATCCCTTCAAAAACCATCACCGACAGATACATGTGGTATCCGATTGCCAACCCAGAATAATTCTTGCCTTAAGGCGCTGACCCCCATCCTCCATCTGGAAGGTGGCGTCGTCCCGAGAGTGTCGGAATGACACTTTTTCCCCTCTTTTTTTCTGTGTCCAGGGGGCTCATCAGACTCTCACTTTCCATTTCCGGTGTCTGCTCCCACACACACACACACCTCGTAACAAACGGATGTCCTGAAAAAATCCTCCCCCTTTCTGATTTTTGCCACACTTGACTTTTAGGTTATCTCCGGTGGGCTCCAACCCCTCCTCGGTAAAGCGGCAAAATAAATGAGGTCTTTTTGCTTCGCTTCACCTTAAAAGGCTGAGGGGAGACCATTGCCTTCCCCCCTCTCGGGGATGGTGACGATAAGTAGCAGAGCTCCAACCAGCTGAGGTTGCCAGTTGGGATCATCCCCTTGTACTGAAGTGATAAGAAATGAGTCGGAGGGGGCGTCCACAAGCTACGAGGTTTACTTTTTGTGTATTAATTAAAAAGCCAAAGGCTGGGACAATCTTTCAACTAAGCCAAAGGCTGGGACAATCTTTCAACTACGTAGTTTTCAACCATCCCCAACGTGGAATCCCTCCAACCCAAGAAGTCACCACCGGATGAGAAATGAGGAAAACCGTCCTGATAATTAATGTAATTTTATTTTCACTTTTTATTCGCGAAGCCGACTGTTTCTTCCCTTCCAAGTTCCAAAGAAATTTTATTTATTCTATTCCAAGAGTGAGCGGCTACAGTGCAGCCAGCGTGTGAACGAGCAACAGGAGCAGGGCACGTGGCCACGTGGAAACAAGTCCAGTTGCTGGACCACGGGCCAGCTCAGATCCAGGAAAAGAAAAACGTGATCTGGTGGTTGATTCGAGATGTGATAAAAATACTGAGCCCGAGCTGTTAATGAATGGAGTTGCCGGGAAATAAATTTTGCCTCCCCCGAAAAAAGAAGCCTGTGGTTGAAAAGATGGTTAGGAATGAGTCTATTTTTTGTTTGGAAGAAATAACGATGGATTTTGTATATTTCTCTGCAAAAAACCTCAAATATTTTCATGCAGCGGCATGTTTATTCTGTTTATTTAAATTTATTAAAATCAAATTGGTAAAGAAGCGGTCCTAATACAAATCATACATGATTCATAATGATTCAGCATTAAAGTACAGTTTTTGATGCATTAGAGCAGTTCTCTACGAAATCGGTATTTTTACTTTTATTTTGTTTTTTGTATTTTTTTTCCGTTTGAAACTTTTTTGGTGCCATTTTGCATCATTAGTTTGTCCATATAGTTTTCCATACAAATTTGGCAGATGTTCATACAATAATGATATGTGAAAATTCTGTTTTCCTGTATCTTTTGAAGGAATTTTTTGATCGATCTTCGGCAAAGTTGTAGGTTTATATGAACTATACTGAAAAAATGATACACAGTAACAAAATCTGTGATTTCAAATTTCACTTTCCGTCACTAAAACTTGATTTGCAAAAAAACACTATTTGTATTTTTTTATGTTTAGATATGTTTTAAGGAACATCAATTGTCAACTTTTCAGAATTTTCCAGGTTGTGCAAAAAATCTTTGACTGAGTTATGAATTTTTGAATCAATACTGATTATTTAAAAAAATCGAAATTTTGATAGCAAATTTTTTTCAACTTCATTTTTCGATGTAAAATCAAGCTTGCAATCAAAAAGTACTATGGTGAAATTTTGATAAAGTGCACCGTTTTCAAGATAAAGCCATTTTATATTTTTGGCAAAAGTATGCAAACTTTTTCATACATCATTTTTGTATGGACAGCTGCCAAATTTGTATGGAAAATTATATAGACAAACTAATTATGCAAAATAAAAGCACCATAAAAGTTTCAGCCGGATTAGAAAATAAAAAAAAAATCGAATGATCGAAATCTGAGAGAATTACTCATTATTAACTGCAATCGTACCTAGTCGTGAATAACGTTAAAAAATATTTCAAAAATATTTCAAGTTTATTGAAATTCTTTTTTGGGAACATCCATATTGAAATTTTGTTTTTCTAAAATGGTTTTTGGAATATTAACCAAAAAATTACCACAAGCCATTAAAAATGCAATACGGATCCCATCTATCTTTTCAAATCTTGAAAACCTAATTATGCATAATAGCGAATAAAAAAATAATATTTTTGGTAAATATGTCAAAAAACAACTGCATTGCCAAACGGAGTAGTAGAAGCTGAAATTAGGTGTGTTTATTTTCAAGAATTTTTAACTTTTACTGTTGTTGTTTGTTCGTTTAAAAATACTTTTTTAATAAAAGAGAAAAAAATGCCCATCCGGATTACTTTTTTATATTTTCCTCAGAGTTTTCAGTAATTGCTTTTAAAAATTTTATTTTAAGTTGGTTCAATATTTGTTTAAATTGTTGAAATATAAAATGTCGATGTATTAATTTCTTATAAACTAGGTTATTTATTATTTCAAATAATCTGAAATTCTTGAAAGTATAGTATCAAATATTTTTTGAATAATTCGATTAAGTTATTTTAATTATTTCAAAATTGGTTCGAAAAATCAGGGGTCAAAAAAATATTTTTACAATAAACTTCCAAATTTCAATGAAAATTCAAGTGCAACCAACTGAAATCAAATTAAAATACATTCAACTGCGTTTAAAATCATTTTTAGCATGTTTTGGTTTATTTAAAAATCTTAAGAATTTTTGAAAATTTTCGATGCAAAATCTTTTTTTTCGATACAATTTTTGTTTTTGTCAGATCTTAGATTTTTTGAAAACTAATGATTGCAAAACAACTGAACTAGTGTAAAATGCATTTTAAAACTTTTTTTTCATTGAAATGTGAAGACTATGGCTTATTATTAAAAATTTTATATTTTTTGCCCCCCCCCCTTGACCTCGGCCAGGGCCGAGGGACAAAAACTTTTTTAAATATTTGCATCGGCCTAACGATAAAAATAGTTATTTAAAAATGATTATTTAATTAGAAACTCATACCAAAAAACTTTTAGGATGAGACCTTGAGCAGCAATTGGCAAAAAATTATAAATGTTTCATATTTTAGAATTACTCCATGAAAAAAGAGCAAACTGAACATAAAAAACGGAATGCTTTTATTTCCAATATTTTCAAAACACTTAAAAATGTATAAAATTTGAGTTGCAAAGTTTATTTCTAAAAAGTCTGCAAAATTGAAGGGCAAACAATATTTTTTCAAAGAGCTTCATAATTTTCATGAAAATTGATGTCTTATCATCTGAAAATAATCCAAAATGCATTTTTTGCATTGATGATTATATTTAGCATGTTTGGGCTTTTAAACTATATTTTGGTTATTTATAAAATTCAGCACAGAAAAAAACTTTTTTACTGCAAAAAAAAAAAAATCGGTGATACTGAGATATTTTGCAAAACAACTCGACAGGTGTAATGTATATTTTAAAGCACTTTTTTTCAGCGGTTGATTGTTCAATGGCTCGTAATTTCAATTGGCCTTTCATTCGTCAGATAATCGGCTAATAAATGGCTAACTTTTTAACAGGATAGTTTTTTTTAACAATGCAAAGTTTAAATTTTCTTTGTAAAGTTTAATTTTAACCAAGCATACATTTTTCAGTCTTTTTTATGAGTTTTTTTTTTTGTTAGAAAAGTACTTGTTAGCCTGTCCCACTTTGAGTTCATGGCGAGAAAATTTAGGTGCTCACTTTTAAAATGAAAGATAATGATTTATCAGGATTAACCCTGTTGAACAAATAATCTTAAATAGCTTGGAAATAATACACAACATATCATTTAATGGTAGGTTTTTATTCCTGGATAAAAATGAACAATCATCCATCTCTTTTTCCCAAATATTCATTCAACATTAGATAGACGAATTTGGTTATTGAAAACAATCCTAAAACTGGTAGGAACATTTAAAATCTTTTTTTGCAGAATAATTATCAATAATAAAATTTATATATATTCAACTGACATATTTTAAGCATAATTTGTATTTAAATATGTTTTATTTATTTTTATTTTATGCTTTAAACCAGTCTTCAATCCAGTTCTAGAATGCAGATGAAACCCTAAATTAAGTCCCCAAAACGAAAGTTTGACCCCAAGGCCACCAACCAATCCTCCCTCCCCCCTCAAAAACGGGTCCATCTAACAAATCAATTGAGTGCACACAATGCAATAAACTTAACGAAAATTAGCTGTTTCTATTGATTTTTATTTGTCATGGTAATCATAACTCGCCCAATAAATTACGTTTTATTTCAACACCGGGACAATAAAAACAAACGATCCGGCCATCAAAAACCTCCAAACATACACACCACAAATCTGGGGACATTCCCGGTTCCACCCGCCCAGCCAGGCATGTCCAGCACCGGTGGGGTCTTTAATTTATGACCGGCCAAACGGTGCGAGGTTTCGAGTTTTAAAATTTGAATATCTTAACCGATCGAAGCTGCCACCGCCGGCCGGTTCGAAACTGACTGGAAAATGTCAAATCATTTCAACAGTTTTATTGATTTGCGTTGACGCAGAGGAGATCGAAACGTTTTTTGGGTGAGAATTCTTTGAAAAAGTTTCACTGTTAAAGAGGCCTATATAAATTAGGTTTATTTAAATGATGAACCATGAAAACATGATATTTTAAAACCTTTGAAGTTTGAAAAATTTAAATGGTTTTATAAAAGAACAAATTTTATTTGATGAATTAAATGTCTGAAAATCTCACCTAAAATTGAACATAAATACTAACAAACTGGGCATTACAAGCATCGAAAATGTTAACGTCCTTGTGGTGTTGCCCAGCCCCAGCTTCAGATATTGATGGCAAACTGAAATCTCACCTCAAATCGTGCTGCTGTAGGTTTTCTGACTAAAGTGTCGGGAAATCCGATACAGAGTGATTGGTTTTGTTTTTCATTCCGGGATGTGAAAATATGCACCATGCACACGGTCGTGTTGGATTAATTTATTGCTGGGGAGCATCGTGAATTTAAGGGGCTCATCGGAGTTAAAAGAGCTAATATTTTATTACAAACATATTTCGAATCTCTAAATTCTTAGTGAAAGTTCAGATTGAAACAATATATTGAATATTGAAGATTTCACACAATATTTGTTTTTTTTTTTTTGCAGGTTGGAATTTGCGGTTCAATTAAATCTGGCAATGAATTTATCAAATGACGTCAAATTTTAAATGATCCAACTATGATATGGTTTCATTGCGCCCTATCTCACCCAGTTCAATCCCGAAAACCAAAACCCCATCCGTTGCCCCTCTGACGATTCAATTTAGACCCAGCCACACTTCTCTCAGTCTTTTGCTCTAAGACCTGGAATTCCATAACAAATACGATTAATTAGGGAACATTAGCGTCAAGAGATAGGCCCCGAGTGTGTGTGGGCGCCCTGAAACTATCGCAGCTTCTCAACGGCCGCCAAGTATCGACTTTGTCATCGCGGGTCCAATTTCCCCCCTCTCTTGCGCGTGTGGAAGATTTTCGAGATGGAGATGTTTTCTGGTAAAGGTCTACATTTCTTGATTGATTTATTGGTGTTGTTGTGGGGCGATCCAAGCGGTGAAGATCTGCCTGAGTCTAGGCAAGAACTGATTCTTAACGCGGAGAAAGAGAGTGGACAGGACAGGGACCAGGGGGGTGAAGATTGATTTCACAGCTGACGGACGTGTCAGTCTGGAGGAGGCCCCGACGTAATCGTATCGCCTAGGCTATAAAACACAGCGAAGAAATTGATCCATTCAAACTATTGCTGCAGTCAGTAGCCTAAACATGAAAATTAATAAAAATGAAATGAAACAATTCTCCCAAATCAAATTTATCAAGTTTTTTTTGTATTTGTTATTTGCCTAAAACTTTGTGTGTCCCTTCGCTATGACCGAAGAATCCATTTTGCGTCTTTAATTCGTTTATTCTAGCTCATATCAGCCCATACAATATTGTCAGCAGCAACTAAACTAAAAAAATTATATGTAAACTTGAAAATGAAAAAAAAACAGATTTAAAAATAACTAAATTTATTTCACTTGTGAAAAACAAAATCGATTTGCAAAAAGACGAAATATCTTGATAATAATTTTTGGATATGTTTTAAAAGATTAAATAAGACAATTTTGAGCTAGGTCCAGCAAGGGCAGTAAAATTACAGTGATGCCATTTCTTTTTTTTAATTGAGTTGAGTTAATTTTTTAAAATCTTTTTCAAAGTAGATGGTTTTTTTCATCGAATAGATTTTTTTTGGTATTAAAAATAGAAAATGTTTGAATGTAAAGAAAGTATTAGACTATGAAAAAAAAACTCGCCCTTTATCGTGTTTGATAATGTGCCAAATTCGAAAACTTGTTTGCGACAAACTCGCAAACAAAGTAAAATGTAAGCAGGCTGACGTTTCTGCAAACAAACAAAGCAGGCAAACTAACAACATCATGTTGGCAACATGTCAAAAAGTGCGAGTTTGTTTGTCACAGTCTAATACCTCCTTGATTCAATTGGCCATTCTTTCTTCAACAAACGATAGTTCCGCAACTATCGGTCCAATCAGGGATGCCAGATGCACCGATTTGTCTATATTTTACAGACATTTGAGCTTGTGTCAAACAATTTTTGAGGTACACAGATTAAAAAGACATCATTAACTTAATATTTTGTAAATCAATCGAAATCTATTTCGTCAGGCTTCAAATGCTTAAATATGCTATTTCTAATGTATTTCTATTACTGTAAATTGATGTATTTGAATTTTAAACAAATTCACAGACATACAAAAACTTTTTATAGACATTATAAAAAACCATGTGACACCGTGTCCAATTTTCAATGTAAAAAAACGTCGACTAAGTTGAATTTTCTAAGCCATCTAAGCCACAAAAAATAATACATTTAAAATTTTAAAATCTAAATAATATTTCCACAAAAAATCAAAATAAGAGTTTTGAAACTGTTATAAATATCAAACTTCTCGAAAAAAATATTGAAATTCATTGTACAATTTGAATGAGAGAGATTGTCTCAGCTTTTCAAAACAAAAAATATTATGAATTTACAAACATGAACACATTACTTTAAATAAAAATAATTCTAAAGTTATACCTTAAGGCGTCATCCATAAAGTATGTCACGCTCTAGGGGGGGAGGGAGGGTCTGAGGAAGTGTAACTTTTCGTGTTATAAGTATAGGAAAAGCGTGACAAAGCGGGGGAGGGGGGGGGGTAAATTTTGGCTGATTTTAGCGTGACGTACTTCATGGATGAAGCCTAAGTTGGTATAACTTCAAAATGAAATAAAACATAATTTGATCTAAAATATGAATAAGGGATAATTTTCTATTTGGAAACATTTTTGAAAATAAAGCTTCGTTAAAAGAGATTAGAAAATTTCGAAATTGTTTCAAATTTAACTTTGAAAATCGAATCATAAATTTCCAAGTTTCCAACACATCTAGAATTTCATTTTCATCGATTCAAATTTTGTGTGGGCCTGTGTCTTAGAAACTTACTTTTTCTCAGCTTTTAAAAAAAAAACATTTTTTTTTCAGAGGTTTTGAGTACCTCAAACCTCAAAAAATCGAAAATGTATCTATAACTTGAAAACGGTGTTTTCGATTCCAAGTTTAATTTTGCTTTAAAAATATTTTTAATAATTTGTAGAGTCGTGTGGTGTTCGTGGGGGAGATCGGTTCGTGAATCGACGCGTGAGAACCTGCGAGATAGTAGTGAAAATTCGAGAATTCGTGTCGTCGTGTGAATTTCTGCTGTCGAGCCGGTTGTTTGCGGTCCGGTCGGTGCTAATACGTTGCGAAGTTTGTTATGAAGAAGTCGTGCGCTGTGTAGCAGAGCTATTTCATACTTTTGGGATATTATATTATGAATAGCACGTCGCCGATTAAAACGATAATTATAATTTCACTTCCTTCCAAAGCCCTTCCCATAGCTTCGTTGCTCGGATGGCACGCCGGCGGTAAGAAGTTTCAAAAAATGCGCGATTGAATAAGTCCTTCTCATAGCGTTGTAGCTCGGAAGGCAAGGATCATGTTTCATTTGCTGGTCATATCATCTACCAAGATGAATCCTGACCTTCCCTTTCCATTCCCTACTAACACAATTCCCTTACTTCCTGTGATGCTTGAAGGAGATGCTGTGGATTCAACGGTCTCATGCGGTGTCAACAGGTACAGAGCGACAAACTCTGTATCTGATGAGTCTGCAACTTCAACTATCGGACTAACATTCCTACCTTTGTTAAACTGCATCTCCTTGGGGGGGGGCGCCGGTATTGACTTAAAACAGAGATCTTCAGGGGTTATACAGTGAGGATGATTAGCTCCCACTACTCATCTGTTGGTTCATTGTGTAACTTCAGCTGATCCGTCAATAACGGAGTAGCAGCTCATTGGTAGTCAACCATGCTCATGCTCATGCTCATGCTCAAAAAATATTTTTAATAATTTGTATGTTCTGATTTTCCAAATTTTTCAAAACAAAAAAATATATCCCTTGAACCAGATTTTGCCCTATTACGCACTATGGCTCAAAAGATGTTTTTTTAGTCCTCGAAGTCATATAAAAAACCAAAATTAAAAAATAAGTATTTTGAAATTTCAACTTTACGTCATAAAAAAAAATAGAGAAATGTTTTTTTCGTGAGCCAATTATTTTTAAAAATCCGAATCATAACCTACAACTTTGCCGAAGACGCCAAATCGATCAAGAATTTCATACATTTACATACCAATTTTGTATGACCAACTTCCAAAATTGTATGGAAAAATGAATGATGCTAAATAGCATCTTTTGACATAGGGAATGCATAGATAAAGTTTAATCCAAATAATAAAAAAAAACTCAGTACGGTGTCATTTTGATTTTTGCAACATTGTTTTAAATTTTAATGTCTAAGAATCCAAAAATATATATTGATGTCAACATCAATAAGGAAAAACAAAAGAGGTGCTTCTATACAACACATTTGAAGATTCCACAACATTGAATTCAATCTTCATTTGTGAAAAACAAAATTATTTTTTTTTGCCAAAGACTAAAATCAAATCAAAGAATTATAACTTATTTGGCGAGGATTTAGCATTGCTGAAATTATGGCTGTCAATTTTAACTAAACAAAAGTGCACCTATTTAAAAACAAGTAGCGACTTATATGTTTGCAATTGAAATCTAAAGATTCAATCCAAGCCTTTCACAAAATTTACTGTAATTACTTGTAACAAAATGTCTTTAAAATTTTAGTTTGGAAATTTTACAACAAAAACATGTAATTTTTACAAGGAAAATGTTAACTGTTTGTCTTAGAACAAACATCTGAAAAATCAAGGTATCGTCATCTGGGGCAAAACGGGTCACATGGGGCGAATTGATGCAGTTATTTTACCCTTGTTATTGCATAAAAATTTGATATTTTTCATTAGTTTCGGATAGAACAGACACAGAACAACAAAAAAGTGCGTTGTTTTCCTAATTTCAAGCTTTGAAGTGCTTGAAATACTGCTGTCCCTAGTAAGACTGTATTCCTAATTCGCCCCATTTGACGGTATCATAAAAAATCAAGGTAGCTCAACGTACTTTACCGTACTACCGTACTTCACATTAAATATTTTGAAATAGTGTTTTACAAAGTCACAAAGAAAAATGCTATACAATATTGAATTAAAACAATGTCATTCTTTTCGAAATATTACCTCTGTAAAAAATAAAGATAATCAGGCTATATTAAAAAAAATAATGATAATAAACTGAATAATCATAAGATATGTGTTAAAACTGTTGTAACTCAATAGAAAACTCTTAAACTTACTTTTTGAAGTTCAAATTATGCGTGAATTTTCATTAATCGGTATGCTATATTTCCCGAAAATCCTAAGGTAAGAATAAATGATGGAAAATATTCCTTTTCTGCCATTTTAAGTGATATTCTTTTCTTCACAACTGAGTGCACCTTACGGAATGGTCCACCACCGAAATTTGTCCCGATCGCTGCTGCGTAGGTTGGAATTATTTCGATAATCGAGTGTCAATCGATATGCCTGCGATATATCCCCGAACGAAATGGTTCGATTTTCGTTTTCGGAAAGTTTAAGAGATTTTATTGATGTGACGAGATGTGATGATTGGGGCAGAGGGGTTTTGATACGAGGTCGTCATTCATATGGGACGGCCGGGGTATCACGTTTCTTCGGCTGGCACACAGCATCTCAACGCCTCCGAGGCCAATCAAACGAAAAAGGAAACCGGCCCGCGATTAGAGTCAAATCAGTTCAGCGCATGATGAGTTCATTTTGGACAAGATTAGCCGTTGACAGGGACATGGTCCACGCCGGGATACGGCTCTCGGCTTAGCTCGCGGGGATTATGCTCGTAATCAATGAGTAAGATTCGTTTTCCTAAAAAGTATATCCAAACAGGTTCCTCCTGACACTTCCCAGAATTGACCTGCAACAATTTCGAGGCTCAATCAAAACGTCACCCCTAAACAGTTGCAAACCTGCCAAACACAAACACTGCTCCACGTCAGAAAGCCAATTATCGGTATTTAGCGCCCCCCGACTAAATGGAAAAATTTCGGCACAACTGTCGGGCTTTGATGGCTTTTATCGACATTTCAAATAAAATTGCATTGCTTCCGGAACTTTTCATCTGCAAACAGTTTGTTGTTGTGCACTTGGCATTCGAGCAGGCCAACGGAGAAAGGGTGGCATATGGCCGTGGTGCTCATGACCGTGACAGTCTCCCCGACGGACGGATGGCCGCAGGTCCCGGAAGGGCACAGACTCACTCAAATGGGAGAGACTCCGTAGTTTGGGATAGACGAAAATAGTCATTTTGATAGGGTGAGGGTCATAAGTTCTGGTTACTTTTCAGCATCCGTTTGAGTTCTGAAAAGTTCAACTTTTCAGCAATTGTATCAAAAAGTTGTACTTTTCAATACTGTTTTGAAGATGCAAAAAAAGGACAATACTCGATCAATTTGTCAAAATTAAGAACTCTTACTCTATAATTCTCCCCCACCCTCTTGCAAAAGATCATCCGGCGAGGGTGGACTCGTTTCAAACCGCACTGGGACATGAAAGGGAATTTTTCGGGCCAGCCAGCAGCCCGTTTTAGCTTTGTTTTGTTAATTAGTTTAATCTCTTTCTCGTTTTTGCCCCTTAGTGAGTGTGTTTGCTGGGGCCCAGCATGTCCGATTCGGGGACACACACACACTGTCTGTCTCACTGTGTTTGAACTTTTCAATTAGCTTCCTTGTTACGGTCCATTTTATGGGAGCCCTTCCCCTTCATGTGCCCTATTTTGCTAGTTGTTGTTATTTTTTCCTTCCCGGGAGATATCCTTTTTTGGATATTTTTTAATTATATTTAGGAATGAAAATAAGTTTTATTATAAAGATATATTAAAAAAAATCCAAAATAATTAATCAATAACTCGTACAATTATTTTAATAAAGAATAAATTTTCAAACAATTGTTAGGACATCTTAAAAAGTTTATCTAGCTGGTCAATTCCGAGGATACTTTACAGAAAAGGGCATCAATTTGGCACAGATGGTTGCCCTGTAATTTCATTGTCCAGGGCTAACTACTCAGACTCTGTACGGTTTCATTGATTGAAAAAGTTAAAACTAGTTAACTCTTGGGCACTTGTTAAAAATAATTCTTTTTTTTTTCAAAATACTAACCAAATACTTGCAACAAAAGAGCTGCTAAGCACTTAACTGCCTATAAAATCGCTCAAAAACACTTTTGACAGCATTATCCCCACAATTGCTTTTGAATAGACTACCCCAAAAGTATCTTTACACTAGCAAGACGTTCTAGTGTTTGCACAGGATCAATTCCCGCGAATTCCACCAAGTTCATGAATACATTGTAGCATCCCCCTCCCCCCCTGAACCCCAATTTTCCACGTTTTTCTCTTGCTCCAAAGTGTTACTTTACCACTCTTGGATAGGCCATACAGTCAACAATCTCCCTTCCGCGTCCAAAAATCGGGAGCATCTTCTTCAACCTCTTGCCTTTGGTGGTCTGGTTCTGTTTGATGATGGGTTTGCGTCAACCCCCCAGCCCCTGGGACCAGCGACATTGTCGCGCGTCCTCCAAGACCTGCCGTCGTCTTCATTGGGATACTGCAGGGAGCTTCGGAGGAATTTATCGAATAAATATTTGAGGAGATGTTTTGTTTGCCGCGATAATTTGCATAAAATTTCCATCGACATTAGTCCGGCGAAGGAAGACGACGTCATTTATTGGGAGGCTTTGACACGGAAAGTTCAAGTTTCAAGAAAATCAACAAAATGATGCAATAATTCCTAAACCAAATAATTTTTTGGGGTAGAATTTGGTTGAAGCAAGAAAATTCTACAGTTTTTTTGCAGCAAGTTGATAAAAGGAAAAAAATTGAAACTATTTTTAAAATTAAAAAAAATACGAAAATTGATATTCAAGAATTGGAGCACTACGAACACTACATCATCTGAAAATTCTTACAGCCATGTCTCGGTTTAGTACCTCATATGGAGCATGCATAACAGGGGTGTGCATAACTGTTTTTGTTTTTTTTTTGTATTTTACAAATGCAATATTCCTTGAGTTGTATATGGATGTTTCATTAGATTTTAATTGAAACATTTATTTATAACGGCGTTTATAAGATTTTTATATTTATATGAAAAACTTATTTGAATCATTTTATTTCCAAAAATACTGAAATTTTCCCAAAACTACGTATTTTTGATTAAATACAAATTTGTTTTTATTTTATGAAATGGTATGGTATGAAATGATAGGGATTTTGATGGAAAAGGCTTTTTTTATGTGCTGAAAATTTCCCCGCATATTTTTGAAAATTGCATGTTTCTGTTATATGGATACCTAATTATGAGGTCTTTTTTCAAAGATTTCAGAAGTATAAGCAGTCCTTTTGTCAGGTTAAGGATGTTTCCACGATATTTTTTTTTGTTTCCAATATTTTTTCAAGCTTTTGAACAAGATGTGCTTGCTTACTTCCTACTGAGCTATTTATTATTTGATTTTATAAAAATATTAAAAACGGCTATTTGGATGCTGTTATTGAGAGTCAAATTTTTAATAATTTGATTTGTGTACCAAATGAACGTAAATTTCACTTATAGTTGAACAATAAAGCAATAATTAGTAATATATAGTATAAAGTAAAGTAATTTAGAGAAATTAAAGTTTATTTAAAATAATTTTAAGTGATTCAAAGTAATTCAAAGTAATTCAAAGTAATTTAAAGTGATTTGAAGTAATTTAAACAAGTTTAAAAAAATCAAGTAATTAAAGCAATTTAAAGTAACAAAAAGTAATTAAAAGTAATTTATAGTAGTTTAAAGTAATTTAAATTTATTTAAAGTAATTTACAGTAATTTTAAGTAATTTAAAGCAGTTAAAGTAAGGCCGTTGCAAATATTTTTCAAAGTTTATGTCCCCCCCCCCCTCTTCAAAATTGGGCTGAATAATCAGGGGGCAAAAAAATATTTTTTCGAAAAACTTCAAAATTTTAATAAAAATTCAAGTTAAATCAACTGAAAACCAGTTAAAATGCATTTTCCTGCGTTTATAATCATTTTAAGCATGTTTGAACTGCTTTGAAAATATTTTAAATTTTTATGAAATACCAATGTACAGTCTTTTTACAAATATTTGCAACGGCCTAATTTAAAGTTATTAAAAGTAATTTAATGTAATTTAAAGTGATTTAAAGTAATTTAAAGTAATTTAAAGTAACTTAAAGTAATTTAAAGTAATTTAAAGTAATTTAAAGTAATTTAAAGTAATTTAAAGTAATTTAAAGTAATTAAAAGTAATTTAAAGTAATTAAAAGTAATTTAAAGTAATTTAAAGTAATTTAAAGTAATTTAAAGTAATTTAAAGTAATTTAAAGTAATTTAAAGTAATTTAAAGTAATTTAAAGTAATTTTAAGTAATTTAAAGTAATTTAAAGTAATTTTAAGTAATTTAAAGTAATTTAAAGTAATTTAAAGTAATTTAAAGCAATTTAAGGTAATTTAAGGTAATTAAAAGTAATTTAAAGTAATTTAAAGTAATTTAAAGTAATTTAAAGAAATTTGATGAAATTTTAAGTTATTTAAAGTAATACAAAATGTTGTAGTAGATCTTATGTTCATGTTTGCAATATCAGTATCAAATGCTTTAGAAATTTCCCATCAATTAAACTTAAATTATATTTTTTTTTGAAAATACGTTGTTTTTGAACTTTGAGTTTTATAAAAAACGTTATTTATATCCACACCAATGAGCAATTCTCGATCATTTCAAATTTATCGAATTGATGTATTTTTAACAATAGTAGTTTTGTGAATATTTTGAGTATTTGAAAAAATGCTTTTACTATGGATATCTATATTGAATTTTCGATAATTTGTCAACCACCTTACAGAATTATCAAATCTTTTGTTTTCAAAAATCATCAAAAATCCAAATATTGATTCGTTGAAAATTGGAAGTACTGCTGGAATTTATTTTTTATCATATTCTTTTGCAAAAGTTTGTGTCTTCGTGAATAAAATGATGTCCATACTTTTCATAACCTCCAGAAATGTCTCCTGATTAATTATTTTAGATTAGACCGGGTGATTTTTTACGCTCAATAATTAAAATGTTTTCGGAGACCAATGTAAAATATCGTGGAAAATCCAGTTTTAAAATTAAAAAATCACTATGAAAAATTATACAAAATTTCTAAAAAAATGTAAAAATTTCACGTGACCCACATTAAATCATAAAACTCTGATATCGACCTTTTCCTATTTCAACTTTTTCAACATCACGCAGATGCTCTCTTATGGCCACTTAGGTAATAAATTAATACATTTTGGAATTAATATGAGTTCAACTTAGTTCAATATTTTTCTGCGTATTTATTTTCCAAACAGTCACCAATTCTGATAAGAATTATTTCCAGTTTTTGTGTGTGCACCATTTTTGGGTAGGAGTCATGAAAGAATCAACCCCATGGATGGTTTGAAATAGTTTGTTTTGTATAGTTAAAATAGTTAAAATTTTCTAGATACTTTATGCATCTTTTATTTTTGATAAGAACATTTCTTCAAGAAAAGAATTTTGCTGAATTGACAAAATAGTTGAAAGAATTAATCTCTGATTGGAAACAAAATTATATTTTTTTAGTCATTTAAACTTTTTAGTACAGCAAGAAATTTAAATTTCAATGCTATTTTACATTGTTTCTATCATTCAATGCTTTCAGTGTCCCTCGTCGGCCTTGTCCTTGTCCCGTTTTCTTTGGCACATTCCCGGGGACACTTGGCCTGCAAGCCAAAACGACTTACGGTGGAAGAGGGTTCTCCCCAAAAGCAGGGTGTAATAAATGGTGCACGGGCTAGAACTGAGGTCGTGTTCGGCGTTACCTTGCCGTTCCTCACTTCCTATAAATTATTGGTCTCGTTTCGATTACAGTCTTGCGGTTCTTGGTTCGGTTCTTGGTCCGTTCCCTCTCCGCCGAAGGCCTTTGCGGTTTTTGTGGACACATTCGATCCAAGTTCGGTCGTAATATTCTTCAACCGAATGTGGTGCTACTCACGTTTGGTCGAAAAAGACGTGGTGGCACGCGACCTAGTTAGTGTGACTAGAATCTCATTACGCACTGAAGGCGGTGGGGTGCCTCCCAATTTTTCCCTTTGTTGTTTTGTTCAAGTAAGCAATTATATCTAATAGATCAATTTTTATCATGGAGTTTTGGGAAGGGAGGAGGGTGGTTGGAGCTGATGGTGTACGTGCGTGCACGGATGGACACGTTTGAATGAATTTGTTTGATGGTGTGAGAAAACAAGCAATTTAGAATAAATTTGGAGGAATGTTGTAATTCGTGAAATTTAAGCTTATTTCAGATAACTAGTGTTTGGCCAAACCAGTTTTTTTTAATTTTTTTTTTCTGAAGTTCAGGGCTGTGGAGTCAGAGTCGAAGCCCGTGAATTGAAGTACATTTTGAGGAGTTGGCAAATTCTGAGAAGCTAGAGAATTTTCAAAATCTGAAGCCATGTTCCTACTGAAGTATTAGTTATTAGAACCTGAACATGAAAAGAACAAAATATTCTTCCACAGCATCCAAGTCCTTGAACAAACTTTTCTATCAGAGCTCACCATCTTCAATAGCTACCCCACAACCACTCCTTCGATGGAATCCCGTCGACCCTCAAAAAACCAAACCGTCTGTGGACCGCGGTGGCATTTTTATTGACACCTCTTTATCTCTGTCGGCTGTCGGTTGGTCGGTTGTTGGTCACTTGGTCACCTTTTCCAGGCGTTCACACCGTTCTGGTCCAACAACGGCTAATGATCTCACACTCGGTCAACATATTTGCTCATTTTTTTTCTTCTTTTTTCCCCCTGGGCTTAGCCAAGGTTCGGCCAGATATCATCCTTTGCAAATCTGCCTGCTAGGCCGATGCGAATTTTATTTTTGGCCTGAAACAAACATTTTTTCGTTCGTTCGCTCGTTCGTCCAGCTTCCCTGCCTTATCTCGGCTCATTATCTTCAACAGGTGTTTGTTTTGTGTTATTAGATTTAGCGCTCGAAGAGCCTGAACGTTCTCCTCCACTCCAGTGGGCAGCCAGCCGCTGCTGTTTGCGTTCCGAACGCGCTGAACGTGGTTGGGGTTTCACTCTCCAGAGGCCATTATCATGCCACTGGAAAATAATTGGAACGTGATTTTGGTGCGGAAACGTGGGAGTCTGATCCACAGCGTTTTGCTAGCTAACATTTCGAAGCGATTCTCTGAGAACTTTGAATCATGGTATTTTTCCTGAACTTGAACCATTTAAAAAATTGATTAGTTAGTCACAAACGTTATAGGCTATGGTAAAATTAAAAAAAAAAAGAATATTATTGAGACTAAGGCTACCAACTGTACGGATTTTTTCCTTACCGTACGGATTTTCGACCCTTTTCGCGGACTTTTAACAGGTCGGAATTTTGGTACGGAGTTTTTCGCAAAATACGGATTTGTACGGAATTTTAATAAGGCCGTTGCAAATATTTTTCAAAGTTTATGGAAACTAATGATTGCAAAACAACTGGACAGGTGTATAATGCATTTAAAAACACCTTTTTCATTCAAATTTTGAAACCATGGCTCGTATATTCAATTTCTAAACTTTTTTATTTTTTTATCGATAACGACCACAGTTAAACAGTATCATTATCACCGGAAAAAATGATAATTTTGTTGTGAATTATGTAGACCTTCTATAAATTTATCGATTGCAATTGACGTACATTTTAAGTAATAAAATTACGTAAAATTTACCGTAAAAAAATAATGTTGTTCAAAAATCAAATAATTTTTCAATTGCATTTTTTTAACGTGAGTATTTTTCACTTAAACTTTAATGCAAGATCAATTCTAAATTGCACTTTATCCGCAACCGAGTCTGCATATTATGGAATAATATTTTTTAAATACACATGTATGTACAAATTAAAATATTCAATGCGTAAAAACTGTGCAATTCAAACCATTTTGTCGTTGGAAAGTCAATATAAAATGATGAAAAAAAAATCAAACTAATTCAGTAATTTGTGAAAAGATGACTATTACACACCAAAAACTTTAAACCTTTGAAAATTCATACCAAACATGATGACACTTATATCAGTGTTGCAAGAACAAATACCTTAATTCTATAAAAACCACGCATTTTAGGTAAATTTCAGATTTTTTGTCAACAACCTACGTTTTTTTCATATTTATGAAACCACATACTCAAATGTAATCAAAATGTATTCCAATTTTCACATCGTTTGAAACCCATATTGCAAATTATAAAAAAATGAGGTTTTTAAACCATATTTTGTAAACATTGAAGTATTTTTTGAAGATTTGTGAAAAACAACACTTCAATCCAAAAACTTCAACGTATTCAAAATTTATTCTTTTTAATATTGAATATTCTATTAAATATGTGTCCCGATTCACCTCAGATGACGGTAGATATTTGGTATTTTCAAAATTTTCTCTAGCTTTCATCGATAGGGACCCCTACTTCACTGACCAACTACCCTAATTTCCAACAATTGGGACCTAAATCCAACTGTCCAAGTTCAATCCATGACTGATCTAATAGAAAACAATGAAATATTTAGTAAATTAGTAAATTAAGAAATTAGCTATTGAAAAAAATTAAAATGTTGCAAAAAATACTCAAACAGGTAAAATTAAGCAAAAACAATTACATAAAGTGTCAAATACAACATGCTCAATCTGTTTAGCCTGAACATTTTTAATTTGAGAATATACCATATTTTTATTTCAGTGTTGGAAAAAGACGCTGATTGTATGGACTGCCCATACAGCCTAAACTAAATTTCGTATAGAAAGGGATTGTACAAATTTTTTTTGAGATAAAGTGGTGTTCATTTTAAATTTATTGGGCTTCATTTATTTATTTTTTATCTATTAAGGAAACAAACGAAAATGAAAAAAAATTAATAGTATCAATATTGAATTATCTAACTTACCTTAATGATGCACTTCTCTCGAGAAATCGCAACCGACCTTCTCAGTATCGGGATAATTTGGAGCTTTAAATTAAAGCGACCATCGATAAATCAAGTTTTACGACCAGTTTCGCACGCCGAAGCTTGAAGTTTCAAATTGTGTGCGTCAAATTGGTCCGGGTGAGAGGAAGAAATTAGATCTTGACTCCACCGCCCGTTCTTCAGCTAATGTGAATGACTGACATTTCCACACGCCGTTTGAGCCTTTGGCTGCTCCTCCACGAAAACCTCCGGATTAATTAATCTCAGGAAGGAGACTGGTTAACCGCGGGATGGTTGAAGGTGGTGGCGGTGGTGGCGTCGTGATCTGCATACCAAGATAATGGATTGCCATCCGGGCCGGGGCAATAAATCCTTCCCGAAGGGGCCACGCCACGAATAGATCTTGGGTCCAGAGGCTGCGTCCACCATGGTCGGGGTCGATTGGTTGGGTGAATTATGGATTCACGAAAAACGTCTTCGTCTCATGGGTTTCGGTGCCTCGAAGAGTTTGCGGTTTTGGCCCGTGAAGAGATATCGATATCGGCTAGGAAAGGGGGTGTGCATAATTATAATCCGGTGGTTTACACGGGAGAGGTATTGTACGACATTAGCATTATCTGATCGTGATTAGGCAGCGTTTGATTTTTTTTTTTTTTTGTAGTTGTGGGTCAAGGTGATAAATTTTGGGAGGATTTTCTGTTAAACCGTACTGCTTAATCATGTTGCAGTTCTGGAATCACGTTTCTTCGAACTTCTAATGTAGACTGATTAAGGCCAAATTTTAAAACAAATTAAGTAAAAAAAAGAATTATCTGGTTTAAACAAATCGTTAGATTACAACCAAAATCCATCGTTTGTAACATTTTAATCTTCGATCCGTCACATGATACGGCCCACAGCTAATCCGTATAGCTTCAACCGTCATCCGCGGAAACGAATCAAATCCACTGCCATCAAGCCCGAGTGACATTCCCAGCTGCGTACGTTGGACAATATCCGCTTCATTTGTCGGGGCTAAGCCACTCATCAACTTTAGAGGCTGAGGCACCAGTTTGCCGTGACATAACTTCAGTCTGACGAATGCCTTTTTTTTGTTTGTTGTTCAAAACTTGTTCGTCTTCTAATATCTCCGAAGAAGTAATTTTTAAGCGATTAGCGCCACTTTCCAACTTGTAGGAAATGTATCTTGCCCCGCTTGGACCCTGTAATTATTATTAGATTAATTTAAAGCAAATATTTTCGGAAGACAGTTTCAGCTGGTGAAGGCTCGTTGCGCTCGAAATTGACGACGTTTAGAAGCGGACGGTTTTCACCGGATGTGCGGTAACAAGCCGCCGCCGCCAGATTATTAGACGGGTTTGGGGGAGAAATTGGCCGACCCCGGACGTAGTCATCATCCCCGAGAGATCCCTATCGGCCAAACCCATATGGAGCCGAACTCAGAACAACGCCGATGTCGAACTTAATTATGATTGTCGTGGGTACAATTACTAAAATTTAATAAACCCCGCCCAAGCTGCGTTTTCTGCGTGATTCCCACATCTAGATCTTGCGGCTAACTGCCACTTGGCTTAACAAGCAACAACACGCTGCTGGTGGGTGACGCGATCCCCACCTTGGGGTTCAGGTTGTCATTAGGACACGACACCGGTAACGTTCCCCGTAATCGCCAGAATCTGCTTTGAAGCGTGCAGAACTGTGGCGCGAGTCTAGTCGTTTTGTTTCGGTAGAAAATCTCGGCAAAGGTGAGTGGGATGGTGCTTTTTCTACCCGGGAATTACACCGACATCATCAGTTTCGGAGATAATATCTTCTCCGGGTAAATCGCAGGATTTTGTTGGCTAAAATGGTTGTGTGTTTTAAGAACCCGGTGTGTGCCAATTATAATCTTGCAGTCTGTAACCGTATCATCAGCGCCCAGGTCTTGTCACTCATTTGGACGAAAGTGTCTGCTGGAATTGGATGGTGGAAATGAAATCCACCTAAAAGGTGTTGGAGAAACGAGTCAGTTATAGACGCTTATACTGGGTTCTGAAATAATCGGATTTGTAACATTTTATTTCATAAGTATTTGGATAGTCTAGTATCATAACAATCAATTCTGTCAAAAATAATAAAATTTTATGAAAATTAATTTTATTTTTTAATTAGGACAAAACAATGTGTGTACTTTTCCTATCACCAAAGAAGTCATTTTGCATCATTGGTTCGTCCATAGAAGTCTCCATACAATTTAGCAACCATCCATATATTACAAAAAAAAAAAACTATTGAAATATTCAAAAATCTGTGTTTTGAAAATGGGTTTTCTGATCGATTTGTGTCTTGGGGTCTTGGGAATTGCCAGGAACTCTTCCGACAAAAATAGTCTAACTATAAAAAAATAACCATTAATGAAATATCTCAGATGAAAAACATGTCATCTTGTTATCAAATGTACCAGTGGGCTGAAATTCATTTAGCATTGTTATCTTTTTTGCCTTTCTTACTAAAGAAAGGTATAGGTTTTACTTTAAGGCTGGACGTCATTTCTAGCTTCGTAAATATGTCGATTCAGCATGAATTTTAATCCGAAAAATCGCTAAAAAATCACACTGCATCGATTTTCGACGCTCTATCGATTCACCTTGACAGAACTCGTCTATCTCGAACCCTCGAATTTTGAGAAAATAAATTCCGTGGAGGTCGAGTGATGTTCGTATGTGGTAAAATTTTGCAAAATTTTGTGTCGCGCCGTTCTCAGCGCCCATATATCCGATTTCGATTCTTCTGAATGCAGATGAAATCTAGTGTGCTGAACCTGGGCGAGTTGCCGCGCAAATTTCGAAATATCCATCTGTTTTCGGATGCGGCCAGACTTTTCAACAAAATACACAGTTTTCAAATGAAAATATGGTCTAATTTTTTCATTTTCATATCTTTTATTTATCTCAAAAATTGCATTTTTCGAGCTCTACAACCTACCAAATTTTCATCCAGATTCATAATATGGTTCTGGAGTTAGAGCCGTTTGATTAACCTACCAAAAGAAAAAAAATCCCTAAAAAAAGGTAAAAGCCCACCTGATGACCTTTGCCAACACTTTTCATTTCTGATTTTATTCGAAATTTCTTCCTACATTCATAGTACAGACCATGAGTGAGCATCTGAAACAAATTCGACATCTATCGACAATCCCGATCAATTTTTAGAACGATTTACTTTTTGTCTTTCTTACTAAAGAAAGGTATAGGTTTTACTTTAAGGCTGGACGTCATTTCCAGCTTCGTAAATATGTCGATTCAGCATGAATTTTAATCCGAAAAATCGCTAAAAAATCACACTGCATCGATTTTCGACGCTTCGTCGCCAAGTCGACCAGTTGTCAAGTTGAGCTTCAAACACTGGCGCGAGAATGCTGGCGCATCTATTTTGTGGCTCGACTTATACTCGTTTTGTAGTAGCTTGTCTACCGATGTTTCCTACAACATGTAAGATTTCGTAGCTTTTCGGTTTCTTTTGCCCTGTCCGTAATTGCATTACTGTCCAATGTTTATGAAAAAACTTTAATGACATAGGACATTCATCCGGCTACAATCAATTTGTTTCCCGTGCGCTCCTAAAATCGCCTGAATGTAGACATCGGTTTTTCGTGATTTTGTAAGTTTATTTAACAGGGTTCATTGGATTCCAATAGGAGCTTTCTAAGCTTTTCATCGTTTAAATCGTTTTCAAACTTTTCAATGCTGGCGACGCCAATGGCTTTCTACCTAAGGTTCTCTCGATTGAGTGTGTAGTGGTGCGGTTGTTAAAAATAGCTATCTCTGACTCTGTCACTTTCGTAGAAGCTGGCTAGCTTCCCTGCACCGTCCGGCACACGCGGTTCACTTGTACCTCGGTTTTGCTTGGCTTGGTGCGCTGGAACGATGAACCAAAATATTGCGCGTATTCCCGTAAAAGACACGTGGCATACCAGCCTCGAAACGACGCGCCGCACTTTCGCGCAAATGCGCGTTGTCAAATCCCATACTGCGCGTTTTGTTTTTGTTGTTCTTCTTCTTCGAACTGCATGGTATTGTTGCCGGGTATGTTTTTTATTGCACCAAAAGTGCAAAAAATCGCTGGCAACAGTGTCTGCGGCACATTCTGAAATGCGGCGCGGCATGTACCTTTGAATGAAACGGACAATACCAACACACAAAAGGGCTCGTGCCGAAGCTAGAAAACCAAAACCGCGGTGTGCGTTGTCACTGGCACATGGGAAGCTTGCTATGATCGTGTTTGTCATAAACGCTTGTTTGATTACAAACTTACAAACATATTGTACGATTGAAAATATTCTTTTGGTGAAAATTGCGTTTTTTATTTCTTTTGGAAATCATATCATTCATAATACATTGCTTTCATCATAAGACTTTCTTTTGTGCTGACGTTATAAATAAACAAAGTCGATGTTATGAATTGAAAAAAAGTTCTACCATTGTTACATTCTTTAGTAAGAAAGGCTCTATCTCACCCCAGGTGGGATTAAATCGGGTTTTTAATTATGGTTGTTGGGAAACGTTGGAAAAAGTGAAACACACTTTTTTTTCGACCATATCAAATGGTCGTTGATTTGAAAATTTTCAAAATATTTTTATTCGAAAGATCGGAAAACTTCACAATCATTTCATTTTTTGACATGGAAAATTGGACGCAATCTTAAAAATTACATCATTTTAAAAACTGTAAAAAACGTGAATGATTTTGAAAGAACCACAAAATGTGAATTATGGGAGAAAAACTGTTGTCTTTTCTACCGTCTTGATACAGAAATAAAAGTAAAAAAAAAATCAAGCAGCCAAGAAATAATGAAGATTGGAGTCAAATACACTGATGATAATTGTTGAAATTCTGTTTAAGTTGCAGTACGTAATTATTAATAAAAGTTTAAACATAAAAAAATAACTGATTTTTCATGAAATCGTTTCAAATCAATCATTTATCATTTAAATCATTTTAAAGTATTCAAATATGGAGAAAAGTCAATATTCAATTATTTAAAACAATTTTTAAATATTTTTGATTAACATTAACTCGAAAATATAATCAGGGGCCATTCATAAACCACGTGAAAACTTTTTTGGAAAATCACTATTTGGCAAAACCGCTATGGAATGGTTTGAACAGAAATTAGTACTATTTTATAGTGTTTTTTAGTTAATGAATTTTGAATAAAATTCAAGTTTATTAAATTTTTACTTGATTTTCTTGAATTTAAATTTAACATCAAATTTTCGTAAAGAATTAGAAACAATTACAAATAGTTACAGGATTTATTTTTATTAAATGTGACTTAATTTTGAACTTGTCGGATTGTTTCAATCGTTTTTATTTAACTTTTTTACTCAAAATTAGATTTTTTTTGCGCAGTCTCACACATTATTGACTGAACCTGATTCTACTCATTTAGAAACTTTATGTTAAGGTATTAATTTCAATCAAATTGAATTTCAGTTTGATAATTGTAAAAAACGCATGACTTTATGGTACGTATTATAGAAATTCTTATGGAACACTGTTATTTAAAAAAAATCATGTTTTATAAGGTGGTTCAAATTTGGCTATTCACCTTCCATTACAGCGCCAAACCAGACATATTGGCCAACTTCTTGTCATAAATTTTATAAATAGAAGATTACAGTATGAGCATTCTGGAGATTTACAGAATCTCCACAATAACACTTTTAAAAACTGTCTTTGCTATAAATATCATTCTTTATGCTGAAGTAGTACTTTTCATCATCAAAAATCATTGAATCAAAACATTTACGAAACTTCAACTTAATATATTTCCAGAAATTTTGACAATTGCATTATTAGTTTCTGAAATACAGCCTCAAAAAGAATTTGAATCGATGAAAATTGGTTTTTATAAGAGTCACCTAATTAGCAGTTTATTTTCAACTGACAATGTTACACAATTGAACTTTCATAAAATTTTCTGATCTTTTCAGTATAAACAATTATTTTTTAAAAATCAAGCAAACCGTTTGAAACGGTCTAGCAAATGATATGTTTCGTCATTTCATATTTTATACCAGATTTGAAATTACTGAATTAATTTTTATTGAAAAAATCGCAAAATTTCACAAAAGTTTTGTAAATTGAACCAATGGCTTTCGTTGAAGTATAAAATAATGGACTTATTAGATAAAACTTAGAAAAACTCATTTTCATCGATTCGAGTTCTTTGTGAGGCTGTTTCTCAGAAACTAATTGTCTGATTTTCAAAGTCTCAAATAGTAAATTGTAAAATTATACTGTAAAATTTGGTCAGATTAAATTTTTTAAGGTCTTTAAAAAATCTAAAATGTAGCTTTTCAAAATAATTGAATTTCACTTTTTTAATTTTTTACCGCATTTTCTTTTTTTTTTAAAACCTTTTTTTTATTTTTCTGTAACCAGATTCAGAACTATTATACAATATGGCTCAAAAAATTACTTTTTCAGTCCCATAAAACATATTATGTTGTCATAATATTGTCATAAAATACCTTACATTCATAAAAATGACCATATCTGAATAAAGTTACTGCCCTGCAATGGAAGGTGATCAGGATACTTGAATCACCCATATTCATTGTTTTTCAATCAACAATATTATTTGAATTGAATAGTAAAAGACTAATTTTACTTTAAGAGACATCCACTTTTTTAAAAGGCAATTTTGTAACTGAAATACCTGATTTTTTTAATTTTGCTAAAGAACTTAAATTAAATGCTTTGGGATAAAAATTGGCAACTGGACCTCTCTGGATAAAATTCAGACATTTGATGAAATATATACAGATCTTTTGAAAGTCTGGGTGGCAATCTTGGTATAAAGTATTGTTAGTTTATTGTGAGGGAAACAACACTTCTCCTCGTTGTTGCCTTAAGAAATCTTCCACCAAGATGCGGTAATTTACCAAACTGTTCCGGCTCGTTTGACGGTTGTCGCTTTATTTTTGATAATCCTCCCCGTGGATGATGTCACGTGCAGCAGCAGCATCGTCCTCATCATCGTGTTGTGTCTTCCAGTCGTTGCTACTTGAAGGCGTTTCGTTACATCCTCTCGAAGAAGCAGCTAGGGAAAGCGCGCACTGCAGTGTGAAAATCCACCTTGAAATGTGTTGCTGGTCTTAAGACACACCCTCCTCGTGTGGGTTTTCCGTATTTCCTTTCCCTAGGAAAACCATGTTGCAGAGATTAAATTCGTTATCGTGTGGGATTGGTTGATGGAAGTGTCGTTTGGCGAGGCTTGGGTTTCCGAGTGTAATGTAACGTATTTCGGTTTATAATCCCTCAGAGTTGGAATTGCTGCGACATGCTGCGAGATAATTTGGCTCGCGAGATTAAAGGACAGGATGGGCGTGTGTGTAGGCTGCTTCCTAACGGAGCCAAAACGGCTTTGACAAAGTCGAGTTGGGCCATGTTCCACTAGACAAGCAACTTTTTCATCCGAAAAGAAACACTTTGCAATGCAAATCGTTGAAACTCTATCCGCTGCCTTCGGAGCTGTTGAAGAGAAGCTCTTTCGGTAATTAATTTTGCCAAAACAATCGAGTTCGTGTGTCTGCCCACTGGCGCAGTCCTCCTGATGGATGATAATGAGCAGGTCGAAACAGATGCAAATTTACATTTAATAAAGTACGGAACAACCTATCCGGAGAAATCGCTTTGATTGATCTCTCTTGTCATACCTCATCCAAGCGAAGTTGTTGTTAGGTTAGGTTGTGCCGAATTAATGGGAAATTTGAAACCTTTTGCCAAACTTGGCGTTGATCTGAGCGCCTGATGAGAAAAAAATGGTCAGCCAAGGTTTGAGAATTAATGTCACAAGGTGACAAACAATTTATCACTTGTGGTGAAACAAGCAGATTTGCACTTTTAACTATTTTTGTTATTTTGAAGAATATTTTTTGCTTTTTTTGATATCATCAAAATGCATTCTTCAAAATTAAAATGTGCAAATCATTGTCACATAAAACATTAATTCCGCTAATTTATTATCTCAAAGACAAACCAGATTTGGCACGAAAAGGATCCGGATCGGTTTCCACCTTTCCATCTTGGAACATTTCTTGTGAATGGCTGAGCAAGAGTGTGAGTTTAGATCGTTTCTTAGGAATTTGTTTTGGCGTGGGTGGCGTCCTCCTCCCCACCATCCCTCAGTTTGATTTGTCTTGGTTGTTTGGTTCGCGACTTGGAAAAGAGAGGTGTCAATTTTCATCAAGAGTTTTGTCTTTCTTTGCGGAGGCTGTGAAACATTAATGATACATCGTGGTTCATTATTTTTCAGCATCGTTTTGTGTGGGTCTCGTGGCGCAGGGGTAGCGGCTTCGGCTGCCGATCCCGATGATGCTATGAGACGCGGGTTCGATTCCCGCCTTATCCACTGAGCTTCTATCGGATGGTGAAGTAAAACGTCGGTCCCGGTTTCTCCTGTCTCGTCAGAGGCGCTGGAGCAGAAATCCCACGTTAGAGGAAGGCCATGCCCCGGGGGGCGTAGTGCCAATAGTTTCGTTGTGTTGTGCCCTGAATGAGATTTGATTTAATGGCGCGGTTGAATCGCAGGGGGTGGCGATCTTTTAAGGTAAATGAAAATTTATATTTATTATTACGTGTAAATTAGAAGATATTTGTGTGCACTTATAAGCAAATGAGAGAACATTATCTTGATAATATTTAAGCATTTTTTTAACCAAATTTGAGAGTGTTCTCAGAAACATTGAGTCATTAATAAATATTAAAATGCATCAAATAAATAAATTTATTTGAAACACAGCAAATAATCGGTGATATTATCATTCGATCATTCGATTTTTTTTTTGTATTTTTTTATCCGGCTGAAACTTTTTTGGTGCCTTCTGTATGCCCAAAGAAGCCATTTTGCATCATTAGTTTGTTCATATAATTTTCCATACAAATTTGGCAGCTGTCCATACAAAAAAGAAAAATCTGTATCTTTTGCGGGAATTTTTTTATGGATTTGGTGTCTTCGGCAAAGTTGTTGGTATAGATAAGGACTACACTGAAAAAAAATGATACACGACAAATTTTTTTGGTGATTTTTAATTTCTTTTTTGTCACTAAAACTTGTTTTCCAAAAAAAAAAACACTATTTTTATTTTTTTATTTTCTGGTATGTGGACATCAAATCGTCAGCTGTGTGCTATCTTGTGACATAGACCATTTAGGTCGAAAATGAGTTAATGATGACGTTTTGCTATACTTAACAAACACTACAAGATGCTTTAACCCGATTTTGGAAACTCGCTTCCGTTTCCCGGATATCGCAATACACACTTGTGACATAGACCAATTTATCATTAAAATGATTGTGCACACTTGTGACACGTCATACATGTTGTTGGAAAATGTGGACATTTTTTCTTGTTTTTCACAAATTTATGTTGATACACATTTTCTGAAGGCAATGCAATCTTTTGTTTTTGAAAATATACTGATTAAGTCGGTTAAACTATTGATTTAAGTCTATTTTAGTTTGTATGGAAATTCTGTGCACACTTGTGACACGTAGTACAATTTTACTTTCGAAACACACTTGTGACACGTGCTTTTCAGAATTTTGTTTACATTATTTACTGTATCTTTCAACTGGTGTAACCTAATTAGTTGAAACTTGGAGCGTTTGTTAAGCGATAGTATACGAACCGATTGCTTCAAAAAGTTTGGCTCTATCATTCATAGTTTTGAAATTATTTACCAACAAACTTTAAAAATCGATTTTCTCGAAAAGTACTAAATGGTCGTTGTCACAAGATAGCACACAACTAACGAAATGCCAACTTTTCAAAAATTTCAGAACGGGCAAAAAAATCTTTGACCGAGTTTTGATTTTTTTGAATCAATACTGAATTTAAAAAAAAATCGAAATATTGGTCGTAAAAATTTTTCAACATCATTTTTCGATGTAAATTAAAAAAAAATAATACAGTCATGCCTCGGTTTTGCACACCTCGGTTTTGCACTGTCCCGGTTTTGCTCCGTTCAGCTGCCACGGTTAAGCACGGCTCAGTGCCTAACTAAAGCACAGAGCTTATGGGTTTTTGGCTGTATGGGAGACATTGGCTTTAATCGTATGAAAAATCATGCAAACATCAAAAAATTATAGTGTTTTGGAATCGGGGTGATGTTAGTTATCCATTAAAATTATTATTTCAAGAAAATTTTCTCAAAAATACGTATTTTTCCTGTGTTGAGCAACTCTCTACGAAATCGGCCGATTTCGACCATTTTTATTTTTTTTTTTTTTTTAATTTGGCTCAAACTTTGTGGAGGCCTTTCCTATGACCAAATAAGCTATTTTGCATCATTGGTTCACCCATACAAGTCTCCATACAAAAATGGTATGTAAATATTCAAACAGCTGTAACTTTTGAGTCAATTTTCTGATCAATTTGGTGTCTTCCGAAAAGTTGTAGGTATTGTTGAGGACTATTGAGAAAAAAAATAGGCACAAGGAAAAAAAAATTGCAGATTTTTTTATCAACTTTTTTTTCACAAAAACTCAATTTCCCAAAATATGTATTTTTTGATTTTCGAGATTTTTTGATATGTTTTAGGGGACAAAAATCCGCAACTTTTGAGCCATAGAGAAACATGGTCAAAAAATCTGCCGCCGAGTTATGAATTTTTGAAATAATGATTTTTGGAAAAAAACGAAATTTTATGCGAATCATCGAATTCATCGAAATTTGACGATATTTTTTAATGCAAAATTGAATTTGCAATCGAAAACTACTTTACAGATTTTTTGATAAAGAGCTCCGTTTTCAAGATATAGACACCGAAAGTTTGATTTTAGCGAAACATTTGCAGTTTTTCGATTTTTAAAAATTGTGACCATGAGTGACCATTTCTAGAAATATTTTTTTTTGAAAAGTTCATAAAATTTGCTATAAAATTGTCTAAGAGACATTGAAGATTGAACCTCGGGTTATAAATTTTTGAAAAAATAGTGATTTTTGGAAAAAATCGAAATTTCATGCAAAAACAAATTTGACGATAAATATGTTATAACATTCGAAATGTATGAAAAAATCCCGATCGTTTGACAACCACATTGTAAAAACGGAAATTTTGAGTATTTTTTTACAAAATACGTAGTTTTGTGAAAATTTTGAGTATTTTCAAATAATGTTGTTATTACATTCGAAATGTTTGAAAAACCCCCGATCGTTTGATACCAACATTGTAAAAACGGAAATTTTGAATATTTTTCGGAAATACGTAGTTTTGTGAAAATTTTGAGTGTTTTCAAAAAATAATTTTATTGCATTCGAAATGTATGAAAAAATCCCGATCGTTCGATACCCACATTGTAAAAACGGAAATTTTGAGTATTTTATTCGAAAATACGTGGTTTTGTGAATATTTTGAGTATTTTCTAAAAATGTTGTTATTACATTCGAAATGTATGAAAAAATCCCGATAGTTTGATACCCATATTGTAAAAATTTTAATTTTGAGTAATTTTTTTTCGAAAAGACGTATTTTTGTGAAAATTTTGAGTATTTTAAAAAAATGTTGTTTTTACATTCGAAGTGATACCCATATTGCAATAACAATATATTTTTGGTTTCTATATAGAAAAAAAAATGCATTTTCGAAATACAGGGAAAATACGTATTTTTGTGAAAACTTCCATGAAATAATAATTTTAATGCATAGCTGACATCATCCCGATTCCAAAACACTATAATTTTTTGATGTTTCCATGATTTTTCGTACGATTAAAGCCAATGTCTCCCATATAGCCAAAATCCCATAAGCTCTTTACCTCGGTTATGCACGCCTCGGTTTTGCATCCCCCATATGCGGTTCTATACCGAGGCATGACTGTAGCTTCGACTATTTTCATAAAAGTTACGTAAAAATGGCTATAATTTAAAAACGGTGCACTTTATCAAAATTTCACTAAAGTACTTTTTTATTGTAAATTCGATTTTACATCGAAAAATAAATTTGAAACATTTTTGCGACCAATTTTTCGATTTTTCGAAAAATCAGAATTGATTCAAAAATTCATAACTTGGTCATAGATTTTTTGCCTGTTCTGGAAATTTATGATTAGTTGGCATTTGATGTCCCCTAAAACATATCAGAAAATAAAAAAATAAAAATAGTTTTTTTTTTGCAAATCAAGTTTTAGTGACAAAAAATGAAATTAAAATTCACCAATTTTTTTACCGTGTGTAATTTTTTTAGTCCTTATCCATACCTACAACTTCGCCGAAGACACCAAATCGATCAATAAATTCCTTCAAAATAAACAGATTTTTCACAGCAGCCAAATTTGTATGGAAAATTATATGAACAAACTAATGATGCAAAATGGCCTCTTTGGGCATACAGAACATACCAAAAATGTTTCAGCCAGATTAGGGACCATCCATAAATCACGTGGACACTTTAGGGGGGGGGGGGGGGGTTTGGCGGTTGTCCACGCTCCATACAAAAAAGGTTTTTTTTTTGTATGAAAATTGGCCACGACGGGAGGGTGGGGGGTCCGAGATCTCCAAAAAAGTGTCCACATGGTTTGTTGATGGTCCTTTAAAAAATACCTTTTTTTACAATCTAAATTAAAAAATAGACCGATATCGTAGATAATTGCGCACAAGGAACTGGGACATTTCCGATAAATTCAACATTTTCACACATTTTTATGGTAATCTTAAAAAAAAAGTTAATATTCTACTAAATCGTCCAAAACATGACTTAAACATAATTTTTAGTCCATTTAAGCAGTTTTGACTTGATATGTATTAGAAAAGAAGAATAGTTTTTAAATTTAAATATAATGTAAATTGTAAGCGATCATGTAATGGTTATTAAAAATAGTTGAAGAAGTCCGTCAATTTAAATGACTTTTTTCAACCAAATTCACAAAAAAAAACTCTTCTTGCAAACTTTCATCACCCTCTTTAAGTTGACCTACGCAATTAAAGGCCAATATTTCAAGCCAGCTGACCCAGCTTCTTTGTGGAGTGTCCATATATCATGGTGGGCCAACATTAACAGCTAATTTAACGCAGTACGATGGCATGCTTTCCTTTGCGTTACTTTTTGCAGTCAAACCACCCCGAAAAAAAGAGCGCGCTCCCCATTGGGGCCACACACACCATGTGGACTATTTGGACTTGGAGTGAATTTAAATTAGCACTAATGGACACCCTGATGTCGCGGCAAATAGGTTCCTGGCACGCCGCCGCCGTGGAGCAATTTATCGCTGGTCGAAATAATTAAAAACTTAAACTTTTTTTTTTGCTCCAACTTCTCTGTCGTGGGGTGAAATTGATGTCCGTGGAAGGTTTTTCACGGAGTCGCCCAACTTTCTACAATTGTAGTTGGAAGTTTTTTTAACGCATTTGAGGCTGCTTTCCGGATGGAATGGTGGTCTTTCTGGTAGTTAAAAGTTCATGGCTTTTTTGGGCTTGTTTCACTTGTTACGAGGTCGGGTGTAAATCTTACGTTGGAACAAGGTTATATTTACGGTTGTAACACCGTAGTATTTAAGTCTTAGTTGATCTTTAAGCTTTAAAAACAATTTGAACGCTTCATATTATTGTATTGCCAGGTCATCTGCCATCACCAGAGACCGAGAATACATATTCTAAGTAGCTTATCATTTGCTTACAGTTTCATCAAACTCCAAGTAGTTTCCCGGAAAATCACATGACACAGCTCCATAAAATCAAGAACCTAGCAAACGTGTTCCACATAGTAAACGTGAAAGTAAAACAATCACAATTGACCATAATCCGTGGAACAACCACAAAAAAAAGTGAGAACATTCCCCCTACTTCGTAAACCTCCAACTCCAACCCCAACTCGGTCGACTCGACTCGAAAATCAGAAAAGCTTCTGCCGTAAAAATGTGTTTAATGACTAAATCATGTTTTCAACGCTAGTTATTAGTTGTTACAAGCGCTCTCGAGCAGGGCCCGAAGAAAGCTGGGCTGTCGTGGCAGTTGATGGACAACCGGCGAAACGGTCGTCGCAATAAAACACTCTTCAAGAACCTGCCAAGCCAGCCAGGCCTCAGGTGAGTTCCACGTGCGGGCACCAGAAACTAGTCGCGTCATGAATGCATGTTGGTTGTTTGCGTATAGTTTTGTTTCTCTTCTTTTTTTGTGACGGCCCATAAAACGCTCCACTTTTACAACTAGGAAAATATGTAATAAAACCATAAAAAACAAAACTTTTAATGACGAGTGAGGTTTTTTTTTTCGTGGGTACTTGTGCTGGAGTTGTTTCGGCTATGTTTGACGACGAGTTGAATTTAAAAATCCACAAACGTTTTTCAGCAGAACTTTGGTGCAGGGTGATTCTTTGGGATTTCAACAAAAAAAAGAGAAATAGAAGTTTCAAATTTCTAGACTTAAAATGAACAAAAACTTCTCAAAATGCTTAAGAATTCATTATAGCAGTGTTTCTCAACCTTTTTCGTTCCATTCCCCCCTTGACTAATTTTCAAGAGCCAGAAAAAAAAAAGAAAAAAAAACAAGTACAAACAAACAACAACAACAGCAAAACCTTGCAAAAAATCTCAATGTTCAATTCCGTAAGATGTAAAACCACTTCTTTTAAATAACCTTTTTGAAATAAAAATAATCAAGAACTACTCATTTATGAAACCATGTTATTACTTACGGCAGTGAAAATGATCGCTTAAAAAATAAAACTTTTTTATCAATTTTGAAAAAAAAATCCGTAAAATCAACTAAAACTTGTTCAAAACCGTGAAAATTTACAAAAATATGTTGAATGACGCATGCATGTTAAAAAAAAATTATGATACATAATTTTGTCGAATTCTTCTATTTTAAGAAATTTAAATTCTAAAATTCGGATATTCGTAAATGCCGCCATATTGAATCATAAAAAGTACATTTTTTTTTGGAGTCATATTTTAGGTTAGAAACTCAGATTAGATGTTTTAGAGATTGGACATTTAAAAAAGTTTTTCGGAATCAGGGCTGTGGAGTCGGAGTCGGAGTCGGAGCCGGAGTCGGTGGAGTCGGGTCTTTTTGGGGACCTGGAGTCGGAGTCGGAGTCGGAGTCGTCAAAACTCGAACAGCTGGAGTCGGAGTCGGAGCCGGAGTCGGCTAAATTTTATGAGCTGGAGTCGGAGTCGGAGCCGAAAATTTCTGATAACCAGGAGTCGGAGTCATCTTAAATACAAAAAAAAATTCTTGTTGTTCAGCATTTGCTATAAAACAGCTTAATTTACAAAATTTCTTATACTTTTAACTGTTTTTTTAAGTCGTATGCACTGAATTGCCATTTTTTTAAGATTTATCAGATGCCATTATGTTTTTGAAGTTTTTTATTGTGATTGGAAAACTCTTATTGGGTTATATTACTAAATAATAACCTGTTTATTCCCTCTTACCCAACTATTTAGTATTATAACTTTATTGTAGTCACAAATATTTAATTGATTCTTGACTGCATCCCTTTCAATTAAAATTTGACCAAATTTAATCTAGTTCTCTCTGAAAAAAGTACTCACACAGTCATCTTTTACTCTGATAGCGAATGTCTTGGAGGTTTTAAGTAAATCATTTTTCAGGGAAAAAATACGAGGTACAAAAAAAGATTTAAAATAATAATTGCTGTTTTTGGAAATCGGAAAAAGTCACTGACAGAATAACTCTTCCAACAAATATTCAATCATTATAACAATCTATTTCTAAGAAATCAACATGAGCATTTTGTTTTAAACTAAGTACAAAAAAATCAAAGTGATGCATTTAAAATAATTGAAACTGACAAAAATTATCAATACAGTTGCAACTTATTTTGAAATAATCATTGCATATGTTAAATATATCGATTATCTCAATGTTTACTATTTATCTACTAAAATCTGAGAATGTTGATCCTTGACAAACTATTTTGATATCGTTGCAAAAAAATCGTTGAACAAATTTCAAGATTTCAGTACCAAAAAGTACAAAAAATTAAAATATTATTCAACCGGTAATAATTTTCTGATATTGTATGTCCCACGCCAATATTTCGGAAGGTAATTATCATTGCAAATCAATGCACCTAAAATTTTTTTTTTTGGAAAGGTCCTTTTAAAATGACCTAGAAAATATTTTACCTGTGGATTTTGGTTTTAACCCAATATTTTGATATTTCATATATTTTAAAGGAGGCGCACGATCATTCATAAAGCTTTGTTTTAGGTGAAGATTCAAGAAGTATTGCGCGCCTCCTTCTAAGTATATTGAAAATTTTAAAATTAAAATAAATCAATAATTCCCATTTTACCTGGGTCACGGATATTTTAAAGGACCCCTTAATTATCTTTTCCACGAAGACATTTTTTAGATACCTTGATTTGCGATCATAATCTTTAAATAGTAGTTTATGCAACAAGTTGCAAAAAGAAGTTGTTTTGAGCACGAGTCGTACATTTATCCAACGAGGTTTACCGAGTTGGACAAATACGATGAGTGCTGCAAAAAAACAAGTTTTGCAACGAGTTGCTTACAACATTTTTTAGAGACCGGCCCGTGGCTTAATGGCTACGGCTCCCGCTTCATAAGCGGAAGGTTCCGGGTTCGATTCCCGACCGGTCTCCTTGAAATTATTCGACGATAATTGAACTTTGAATATGAACAAAAAACGCAAGGAATCAGGTGGGATTCGAACTCACACCTTTGGATTGGTAGTCAGATGCTCTAGCCACTCGGACACCGAGGGGTTGACACCCCTTGAGTGAATTAATCCGTAGTGGTGAAATAATGTCACAAGGTCATTTACTATATAATACAACAATCCCTTTCCCAACGATTCCCCTACACACACTACACACCATTTTCTATAAATAACTCGAAGTGGTTGGTACGGTATGTCCCCACTTCTTCTTCTTCCCCTGATGATTCCATGAAATGTGGGTTCCGTTCATAGAATCTGTCTCTTGCGGTTAATGCAACGCAGTAGGCCGGGCAGCTTTAGTGAGTGTAATACATTTCGGGGGTTCTCGAAAGTACTGCAATCATTAATAATGACAAGAAAGAACTTGAGGCGTAATCTAACCATAAGTTCTTCCCGGATGCTTTCTTCGAACTGGCTGCGCTTGTGTTCGATTAGATTAGATTAGATTAGAGTTGTGTTCGGACGAGAATGATAAACTGAGTTTTACAGCGGCGCTTTTTCTTGCGGCTTAAAACTAAAAGAAATTATTTATTAGTTCATTGAATATTTGCTTATCATTCTTACTCACATCATTAGTTTCATTCTTAACCTCCTCCTCAACTCATGAATCGGATTCAAGTCCTGTGGTTCCTCTGCGAGCGTTCCTGATTGATACTAAATCTTTTTAAATTGCTCATAATTGGTTTATAGTTTAACTTACGATACAAATTGCGATAGGATCAATTTAATTGTGTTGCAAGCAGATCTTACGGGTTCACTTCTTCACGTGCTAATTTGTTTTTAACTTCTCGCTTCTTCCAATTCTTGACAAACGTCTATCTGACAAATTGCAAAGTGCTTTGGTAAAGGTGCGACTCTTTTGCGCCTCAACACTCCCCCACGTAATTCTGGATATTTCTTAGAACTTCCAGATTTACCTAAACTAAACTTTGCTATTTCAATTTCTTAACTATCTACGAATGAATTCAAATCGCCCCACCTCATCACCTTAAGGTACCAGGATGCAGTAAAGAATTATGTCTTTCTTGACAATTTCCCACATTACAATGTATGTTCATTTTACATCTAGCATTTCCATGAGCATTTAGGCAAATCTGACACAAATTGTTATCACTCACTACCTCCATTCGTTCGTCTAACTCCATTTCTTTAAACACCTCACAGTTTCTTATTCTGTGATTTGTTTCCCCGCAAACCACGCATGGCCATCTCGATTCAGAAGGACTGGACTCGATCTCCGCAGCGTCATGCACGCCGGCAAAGGATCTTTGTTGCTCCCTCGGCTTAGCAACTTTTCCGGCCATGTTGTTGGATGCAGTAAACTCGTCGTAGTGGACCACCTCACTAGCTACCGAAACCAAATCGGCGAGAAAATCCGTAAGAGTGCGTAAAGTGATCTTTCTTTGTTTACGTTTATATCGAACCCATTCGATTTGCGTTACAGCTGGTAACTTTTCGACAATTTCGCTTATCAATAAGGGATTGACAAGATGATCTTGAAGTCGAGTGGCTTCTAAGTGGTCGCAGAGCTGAGCGACAACTGTTCCAAATCTGATAAAAGTTCCTAATTTATCAATTTTTGGTGCTTCGGTTTTTCTGATCTTGGCCAACAGTGTGCCAAGCATCTGTTCAGGCCTTCCGTACAGTTGCCGCAGAGATTCGATCACTTTTGGTACTGCCTTTGGAAGAACCAATAATCCGCCGACCAACTCTCTGGCCGGAAATTTTATGGCTTCTTGTAATCGTGATAAATTTTCCAAATCCGAAAACCCACATGCTTCAGTTGAAGAATTGAAACTGCTTATGAATATGGGCCATTCGTTTGGATTTCCAGTAAAGGTTGGCAATTTCCACGACAAATACTGGCGGGCTGTTAGTTGGGCCTTAGTCGGTTTATCCGTCGACCGACTGCTGGTTTGTTTACGTTGCTCCTCTGATTCGATGCTTGAATCACTTCCGCTGAAACTCTCTTCGAACTCTGCATTGGGAGTTGACGCGGCGCCCCCAACCTTTGTGGAAGTTGCTCGGTGTTTCCTTTTTTTTCGCTTGTTCTTTGTAGGTTCACCTTTATCTGCAGTGATCTTTTTCAGGTACTCTTCAAACTCAGCACAACACTTCTTTCGATCTGCAGTTAACTCGTTCAACTCTTTCATCCAATTCTCTCTTTCTGCTTTATACTTTTGATTGAACTCCTTTTCAGCCAGTATCTTCTTCTCGATCTGTTCCTTCTCGTAGATCAGCTCCAACTCTCGTTTGTCCTGTTCTAGTTTGAGCTTCATGTCGACAAGGCGCGATCTCTTCTCCAGATTCTTCCGATGAAGATCTAGTTGCTGGGACATCAATTTAGCTACAGCTTCCATATTAACTTCGGTCGCAGATTTTGTACACGTATTGCACATCCACGAGTCGTCTGCCTTTGTTGACACCGTCACATCTTGACAGACACAGTGGAAGTATTGTTGACATCCGTCACAAAATATCAACTTTGCCTCGTCCTCTTCTGATAGGTTGCACTGGGCGCAATGAAAGCCTGATTCAGTCATTTTGAGGTTACGTCCGGGTGTAATGATTTTTAAGTGTTCGGACGAGAATGATAAACTGAGTTTTACAGCGGCGCTTTTTCTTGCGGCTTAAAACTAAAAGAAATGATTTATTAGTTCATTGAATATTTGCTTATCATTCTTACTCACATCATTAGTTTCATTCTTAACCTCCTCCTCAACTCATGAATCGGATTCAAGTCCTGTGGTTCCTCTGCGAGCGTTCCTGATTGATACTAAATCTTTTTAAATTGCTCATAATTGGTTTATAGTTTAACTTACGATACAAATTGCGATAGGATCAATTTAATTGTGTTGCAAGCAGATCTTACGGGTTCACTTCTTCACGTGCTAATTTGTTTTTAACTTCTCGCTTCTTCCAATTCTTGACAAACGTCTATCTGACAAATTGCAAAGTGCTTTGGTAAAGGTGCGACTCTTTTGCGCCTCAACAAGTTGCTTTCAACATTTTTTGCAATTCCGAAAAACGCTTTTTGAATGGAATTTTATGACAATTATTCATTCGTTAAGTGAACTCACCGTTCAAAACAAAAAATATTGAAAAATGTTACTGGTCGATACTAGTGCTGAAAAGTTCAACTTTTCAGCACCCATTTCAAGTGGAACTTTTCAGCACTGGTGTTGAAAGGTAAACATTTTCTATTTTGTTATTTTTGGTAGGGAAAAGTAGGCCGTTTCGTTTCTCCAGAAGGACAGGAAAAGATGACAGTTTCACAGCGGAATTGCAAAAAACAGTTTCGTTTAAAATTGTTATTTAAAAAACAAGGTGACTTTGATAGACAATGTGCTTCTTATAAATGTCAGCTTAAAAGTGTGCAAATTGAATTTATATGTTAAATCGATCATTAAGGCCAGGTTTCTTTAAATGATTCATTCAAAAAAATTGCAATTTAATATTAAAATATATAAGATTTTTATAATTTAAATGTAAATAAAACAAACAAACTAATTTTAGGTTAAATAAATAAAACCCAATTTAATTACAAAACTGTTCTTCTGAAAATGCCTTCAAAACTGGAGATAGTTTTTGAATTCTGTTTCAACAACGTATAAAACTTGTAACCTAGAAACTTTTTTTCAGTTGATTCTTCCTTGAGAAAAACATAGCACTTAGAGAGTATTTAAATAATTCTATTTATCAATGTTTTCAAAATAATATTTTAAAATATGTAAAGTCGGAGTCGGAGTCGGAGCCAACAATTTGTAGAAAGCTGGAGTCGGAGTCGGAGTCGGTTGGGACTGAAAGCCGGAGCCGGAGTCGGAGTTAGAGTCGTCTAATCTCAGAAAGCCGGAGTCGAAGTCGGAGTCGGAGTCACTTGAAATATGGCCCGAATCCACAGCCCTGTTTGGAATATAGAGTACGAACTGTTTCTTTTTTTAAATATCTGAATTTAAAAATTTTTGATTTACAACGTTTTAAAAATTTTACTTATTTTTGGTTTTTTTAGCTTTTTTATTCTTTTTGACTAGCTTTTGAATTTTTGGTGTTCTGAACTCTGAAATAGAATTTCAAAATATTATAATTTTTAAGTTTAGAAACTTTGAAGTTGAACACCTTTATTTTTTATTTTGAATTTTTTAAATTAGGATTTTTGTGAAATTTTAAACATTTTGAAATATTTAATTTTTAATTATTTGTATTTTGAAAGCTTTGAACGAGGCTTTGAATTTGTGATTTTTTTTCTGATATAAATATTTGAATTTTTAAATTTCTCAAATATCTGATTTATTTATTTTTAAATTTCTCAATTTGAAAATATAAGTTTTTTTAATATTTTTAATTATGAATTTCTTAATGTCCAGATTTATAAATTTATGAGTAAATTTTTGATTTTCTGATTCATTTATTTTTTAAAATTTACAATTTTGCTGCGTCACCTTTTATATTTAACCTTTGTTTGTCTTTTTTTTAAGTATGTTTATTGAACGTACCTGCCATTTTCATTTCTTAAATTGTTTACCTAATGTAAAAGTTTTGAGTTGTTTCTATTATATAATTTCTACTTAAGCATAATTATTTTCTAGTTTATTAAATGGTACAAGCTTGATTGTTTAAATAAAATGTTGAGTTGCATGAAACAATAATGTCTCGGTTCTAGAGATGATTAGGCTTTGAATTACTTTTTTTTGTCTATTTTTTTAATATTTTGAAATAATTAAAAAACTTTAATACCCAATTTGAGTAAATCCACTCAACTGGGTACAATATTGCAAAAAAGTACTGGATTGCGCTACCCAGGCAAAAGTTTTGCCGCTTCTCTCCTTGCAGAACTTCTGCAAAAGAGAGAGTTGAAGAGAGCGAGCTGAAAAGTACGGGAACGCGCTGCTAAAAATTGATTTATGCTGGCTGCAGAATTCTGCAGAAGCAGCAGAAATTCTGCAATTCTGCAAGTACAGGAAAAGACCTATTATGAACTTTTTTGAATTGTTTGTCTTTAACAGATTTATTTTTAGCTTACTTTTCAGAAATGTAATTCTTAAATCATGATGCTTTATATAAACTTGTTCATTGAACTTATTGTTTCTGCTTTAAGTCCTACTTTTCAGCATGGGTGAAATGGGTGCTGAAAAGTTAAATTTTTCAACACTTGTATCGAAAAGTAATATTTTTCAATATTGTTTTGTTTTGAACGGTTAATTTACTTAACACTTGGATGTTTGAAATAAAATTTCATTCAAAAAGCGTTTTTCGAAATTTCAAAAAATGTTGTAAGCAACTCGTTGCAAAATTTGTTTTTTTCAGCTTTCGTCATATTTATCCAACTCGGTAAACCTGGTTGGATAAATGTACTCGTGCTGAAAAAATCATCTTTTTGGAACTAGTTTCATAAACTACTATTATAAAATTTATTGCTGAATTTTTAATAATGTTTAAGTTTTCTCAAATTTCAACATTTAGTGAACAGAGATAGGAAGAATGACGTTAAACTTAAAATAAATGATTAATAAGTTTATTGATATTATTGAAGCTAATTTGTGACAGCGGCAAAACTGTAACCATATTGTAAGCATTTTGTGATATTTTTGTGATATTTTGTTTTTTAGTTAGGCTTGAATATTAAAATCTAGTTTTTTTTTCTCTCCTCTCCTCCGCTATTCTCAACAAAACATGCAATAAAATATGTACATCTGATAAAAAAAACCTTGAGTTTCCTGTTTGATTAAAAATACAACACCTCACATAATTATTTGTTTCAAAAAAGTTTATAATCTATGTTAAAATGATTTTGCAACAAAAATTTTAACGAATATACTGGACCTAACAAAAATTACTTTATTCTTTGTTTGACCAGAAATATTTGAAATTTGAAATGCTTTTTGAAATGCTTTTTGAAATTGATTGAAATTTTTAAAGGTTTACAACAGCACTCTGAAAAGTTAAGAAAAAACAAACTAAATCATTTGAAATGAATTCCAATGCCAAATTAAATTTGATTGGACTTCTACAAACCATTTAAAATTTCCAGAGAATTAATTCAAAAGAGTTGGATGACTGCTGCAGGAAAAAATGGTAGAACAAACCACCATGAAGTTCGTTGGTACTTCGCGGCGAAGTACTGCGGTCAGTGTTCTGAATTCTTGTCAGAGCACACACATCGCGCGCACAGTAGAAACGAGAGTTAGTTCAAACAAAACTACCGGTTTCGGTGGGGAGACTTCTGGCCCGGAGACGTGCGACAAACGACCAACCTCAGCGGCGTAACTATTTTCATTCCACTTTTACGAGCTATTTAATTTGATATTAAGAAGTGGACGTAATGTTTGCTTAAGTCTCTTTCTCTCTCTGGGATGAAATATTACACTCTCGTTGCTTGCGTTGACGTCTGGTGGTTGGTGTGTTGTGGTCACACGTACACACACACAGATCGAGGGGGAAGAGGGGTAATGTTTGCTTGTTGTTATTTGTCGGAAGGTGAAGAACCGCACTTTACATCAAGTATCAGGAATCATCACAGCAGAGTAGAACACGATACCATCTCGCCAGGACGACAAACTTACTACTGGTGTTTGCGGCGACCTGTTTGGTGTCGGGACTGAGAGTGTTGAAATCAGGCCAAGAACTTCGGTGGTGGTCCAACGGGTCGTGTGAAGAACTTTGTGGAATTTGGTTTCTGAACCGACTGAATTATTTTAAAATGTTTAGAGTTAGCATAAATAAGATACAGTTTTAAAAATCTTATCATAAATCCAGTCATTTGAAATTGTGTATTTAATTTTCGACACTGAATAATTCTTTTAACTAATCTTTCCTCTTGATCACTTGACTCGTATTGATCAAGGCTAATCGATTAGATATGGTATTGAAAGGCCACTTCAAATACTCCTAAATTAATTCAATTCAAATTCCAACAAAACATGTCCACCTCCCCAAATCTCAACCAACTCAGCCGCTATCATACTCACATGCTGGCAGGTTTTGTAAGCTCCTAATGACAGAGTATTAAGGTGACTCCAAAATTGCCATTGTCATCAACACATTTTGCTCCGATTTGCCAAAACAGGTTGAGCCCCGATCCCAAGATTTGACCTGTCGTCTTATGGTAGGTTAGAGGGGGTCCCACATGTGTGTTGTTGCATTTGTGTCAACAACTTCACGGCCATTAGCCAACGGAGACCCAGATCAATCCGAGTTTTGGGGGCCAAACCAGCTGGGGTTCACGAGACGAACCGATTGATTGAATTAACGACAGCTGATAGGATTATGACTATTATTAGCAACGGTTCATTTTTTTTTTTCTTGTTTCCAAAGGCTATAATCACTAGAGTGGTGAACCATTTCGTGTGGTGATTGTGGAATTCTTAAGGTGAACCTGCCCTAACGAGCGCGCGCGCACAGAAAGGCCCCCCGAAGATGGAGAGATCAATAATTTGCGTTTATTTACACACTCATTTAACTAATCAATCAAACTGGGACTCTATTTTTCGAGACAGAGCGAGCTCAAGTCGTTGAAACAAAGCGATATTGAGACCACATAGACTATGGACTACATGGACATTGAATTTAATTAGGTTAAAAATACTAGTTTTTGTCAACAGTGACTAGGGTTGTTGTTTTATCATATTTAGAGTTTTTTTTTTTTCAGAAGGTTCTACGACCATGGTTTTCTTAAGCTGATAGCACTTTTGGAACATTTTAGCGAGTTATATTTTTTAAATTGAAATATTAATTTGTTTTTTTTTTTCGTAAAAAGGTGTACAAATAACAAATTCATGATAATTTAATTGGCAAAAATATAAAAAGAAGGACAACCCTACTGACATCAATCTAAACCAGCTTAGGCTGGAACCACGCACGCACATTCCAATCGGAACTCGATGGTTGAAATCAAGCTAACGAGGAACAGCCAATTTTGCTCCGGAATGGGCTTGGACTTGAATGTGTGTCATTTATGAAGATCAAGGCTGAGCGCTTGAAGCCAAAATCAGCTCAGTCATCAGGTTGGGCTGCTATTGTCGCAAGATGCGGGTGGAGATTGTTCAAACCTCAATCTATCGCCAAAATAACAAATATGAATGCTCACTTTGCAAAATGATTCTTAAATATTATTGTTATTTTATTAAGAAAAACACACCAATTCAAAAGGTTTCTGATTTTGTTATTGAACATATCCAAAAGTTTACAAGTCTAAGTAGAAGCAAGCTAAGGAAACCACTAAAAAAAATCACCTGAAAAAGCTCAAAAGTTGCTACAAAATGAACCGTGAAGCACCCAAATTGATAAAATTTAAATCAATTTAAGGCATTTAAGTCAACAAATTGTACATTTTTAAAAATCAAATTGCAAAGAGGTTTTAGCTAGAAATCAACTCGATTTGACAACATTTGAGATTTCCAATGTTACGTCCGCGGAAAAGCGGGTCAATGAATCAACAACCAACGTCCATTTTGTGTGTGTGTGTGTGTGTGTGTGTGTGTGTGTGTGTGTGTGTGTGTGTGTGTGTGTGTGTGTGTGTGTGTGTGTGCAACCAACCAAATGGGACCACGCGGTCACTTCTTACAAATTGAGTTGTTTCCATATATTTTAGATTTTATATTCTATACATGCAAATAACTCGCATAGGCATTTGGACGGTGTTAGCTCTGCCGAGCTTCGGAGACCCATTTCTACGCAGGCTAGCCATGCGCGAGGTACCTCAGCTTGAATCGACAAGCCCCGCCCTAGAGAACGTTTGCATTAATCGGATTCAAACGTTATTTAGAACTTCTGAGCCCTTGTCAAATGGACAAAGGCCCAGCGTGTATATAGTTTGTAGTAAAAGTATTCCTAATTCTACCAATCCAAAGGACGGGGGATCGAACCCCGGTTCGAGCGACGTTGATTTTTCGTTCATGTTTAGAGTTTCAAAAATTCATATTTCCTTAATTTTCTCGTTGGGAGCAGATGGGAATCGAACCCAGGATCATTCGCTTACAAAGCGAAAACCGTAACCAGTCAGCCACGGCTGCTCCATAATAGGGACAACACTAGAACGCTCTCACCAAATTCTGGGATCATCCATCCAGCTCCGTAAACACTTATGTAAATCTTCGCTTCCTTTGCATCTCTTGCGTTTCCGGATGTGGCCGCCAAGTGGTCCACATCCGGACCTTGGCGGCACGACTGCCTCCGTTGCCCCGTTGAACTGGTTTCCAGCTTCCGCAGCCACCTGGCCCTGATTTCCTCCGGAGTGAGCTCTACCTCGAATTGCTTCTTCTTCGCTTGAGATACTTCCACTTTTAAAAAAGTGGAAAAAATACGTGACGGATCGAAAAATAAACGCGCCCGCACATCACGACTACTACGATCACACCCATCAACAACCAACGTCCATTTTACTCCAAAAATGCTTCAGTTGAAAATGTATCACATACAAAATAGATACTGATTCTAAAGGTACTTTTATGGAAATCATTTTCAGAAAACATTCTAAATAAGTTTCACTTTTAACCCTTTAAGGGCGATGCATTTATTTTTTAAAAGTTCATGGTCCATTAACTCTGACAAAAGTTGAGGGAGCCAAAAACTGAAAAAAATTATAAATTACAACTTATTTTTAAACATTGATTATTTTCCGTTTGAAAATCATCCAAATAAACGGCAATACAATAGTCTTTGGAATCAAGATTTAGTGTCTTTATACTCAGACAGAAAATTAAAAAAAAACCAAGAAAAATAAATTATATAATGACAATTTTGGCAGACGAAATAAGTTGTGTTTTGAAACAATGAAGTTAAAATAAGTTTGTTTTTAATATTACCATGATTTTGTATAAAATGCTTTAATCATAAAGGTAAATGATTTCACCAAAATTATACACAGAAAAGTAATAAATTGAAAACAACATTTTTCTGAGCATGCTCAGAACATATGGAGCTGCTGGTATCATTAAAACAAGCGAGAATTCCAATTTTCATCCTAATTAGACCAACCCTTCATTGTTTCCACCTGTGAAAAAATAGCGGAAGCCTATGATTTTTTGAAAAAAGTGTGTTTTTACCTTCAAAATAAACGTTTTTATAAATTTATGAAGGAATTGGATTAGAAAAAATATTTCCAATATTTTGGTGTATAACTTTCCAATATTTGTTTGATTAATCTATGAGAAATTCAGAAAAATATAGTTATTTGAACTATTTTGCAAGAAAGTCTTTCAAAAATCGATAAAAAAAAGTCAAATATAAGTAAACACATCTGTTATCAACTCTAAAATGGTTTATTCTATTAGTATATACAAGGAAACAAATTTTTTTGTGTTATAAAACATGTTTTTTTAAAGGAAAAAGTTAAAATAAAAATTTGTGCCCAAAATTTGATGATCATTATTTTAAAGCAAATTTTTTTTCTCGACTTTTGCAAACCAGTTTCCTAAAGATTGATGCAGGGAATCATGAGAAATAAACGATTTTGTTTTTTGCCCGGCAGAATGGATTACGATGTTTGGCAATTAACCTCTTTAGCAGCGTCGTCTACATTTGAAACACAGTCACGCTGCAAAACCTCAATGGTAATTATTATAATCTCAACTTGAAATTAATTTTTTTTTAAAGCTATAGGAAACACCTAACCAAATTTTGAACTAACATTTAACATTTTGAATAACATGATGGAGAGGTATAATCTTAGATTAAAATATGAGTTCAGTGTAAAAATTCAGTTAAAAGTTTTCATTTGCACAACTCACCATGCATATTAAAAATTGAAATATTTCAAAAAATCGCGAAAAAATATAAATTTCAGTGGGATTCTGGAGGTGATATTGATGATATCAAAGGTCCCACCAAATTTGAGCTTGACAATCAAAAATACTGATACGTTTGATGTGGAATGACTCATGTGCATTTAATATTCATACATATTTTTCAACTCGTGACTGGAATCTTTAATAAACTGAAATCAATTTAAAATTTCAAGTTCATTCAGTGACCACAGAATCCAGCTCAGGATTATTTGTATTTTAAATAATTTATTATATTTACGAGGTCATTCTATTTTATAAATAGTCAATAATTTTCATGCAAATTTTAAATTGTTAAATCTAGTCTGAAACTGTTTTAAAGTGGCAATTTCTCGTTTAGAGAAAACTTTGTTGCTTTAATTTTCCATTTTCATTTTTTTTTATCTTTTTTCGATGAGTTCTATAACATTTTAAGAAAGATTTGGTAAAAAGAAAAAAATAACAGTTCTATTTTTTGTCTTTTTTCATCAAAACATAGAATTTTAATTTGTATCAAGCTTTATCTGGGCATTTGGTCTTTGAGGTTATTATTATTTTATTATTAAGTGAAAATCATTAAATACCTGCACCGAATATCGAATAAATTGTATATTATTTTAGTTTTAAAACAATTTGAAAAAGCATTCACTCAGTTTTTTAAAGTAAAATGAATTCAAAATCCATTCCTTGTTTTGAACTCCTAATAAAGCAATGCCATAAACTCAAAAAGCATTAATTACCTTTCTCCACCTCCAATTTCCGTACAAAACTCGTCTGCAATTTCAACCCCCGTCCCCTCACGATAATCCGTCCTGTTCAATTCCGTACACACTAACAGTCTGTGTGCCACTTACAATTTGCAACTCGAAAAACAAGCGTGAAAAACGTTCCCTTAAACTGTTTGATACATTTAGCATAAATTAGCCCCCTCCAACTCCTGCTCCTCTAATTTCTGGCAAGGTTGAACAACCCCCACATTTTCCCAGCCAAGCTGTCGGCAGTGCTTCAAGAAAACATTCAACTTTACAGCCCCAACATGCACTGCATGTTTGTGTGTGTGAATGTTAGTGTGTGTACCTCGGTAATTGTTACCACATGCATGCAGGAAAATTCTAGGAGGGGAGGAGTTGGTGGAAAACTGGTTGGTTGCCTTCAACAAGAACAACAATTACAAGGACCTTCCCTTCTTCGGTGTGCAATTTTGCACATAGGTTTTGTAACGGTTGCTAGTTAACTTATTGTTTCACTTTCGTTTACAAGCGCTTTTGTTCTTGGAGCTTGAACTTCTCAAATTTATTGGATTTCATGTTGCTATTTATTGGCACTTTTTGTCGATATGTTCGACACAAGGGTTCAAGGATCGATTTCTTTGAAAGCAAATTTAAAAGTACAAATCACAGCCTATTCATGCCACGTCGAAGCTCAAGCTAAGTTTAGTTACCTGGCATACCGTCATATGAGGCTTGTAACCTCCAAGCCAACATAACCGCCAACCACCAAGAAGTAGCTATGTCAGGAAGTCTAAGCAGCCATGCAAGTATCCCAAAAACGGTTTCCCAAGAGTGTTCTATGTGGAAGTCCTGCTGCATACCTCCAATTCTACCACCCTTCCAACCAGCTACCATGGCGGTTGAACTAGATTAAATCAGGAGTTAATTTACGAAAAATATGTTTGTCTATTGCGGCAGACATGCTGCCGCTGCTGCTGCTGCTTCCTGGGGGCTCGCCGGTTTCCCCGGGATCCAGGTTGGAGTGGTTGGCCAAAAGTGCACCTCGTCGGAAGCCGCGCTGTCGAACAGAACAGGCAACTAACTGTGAGGAACGAGCTCAGGGCAGTGGCGGCTCATGAACTCAACGTGAATATCCAAGTTAAAATTAACAAATTGAAAAATAAAACCAGGACTGCGCAGGGCAGGACAAATTTCTAAAGTAGAAAATTTCATCTGATATTTTCATAAATCCCCCCGCCACTGCACTTTTAAACCCGTGTGTGCTACATACGCCCAAGAACACCCATCTGTGCTGGTTCTGCCGCCGACTTCCTTCCAGTCAGGATCCCCGAAAAGTAGCACTGTGCTTCGTCACCCTCTTTGGCAACAAGGCCGAGACTTGGTTAGGGGGGGTTTCCACATTTCCACATCATGCACACTTTTCCGGGATGGCGTGCAAAAGCTCCGTTCCAGAAAGCTCTTCCTTCTTCTTCTTCCACGTAGTCATCATTCGGTGGGTAGGTTTTGGATGATGTTGTGGCAGCATAAAATTTGTATGATTTCACCCCTTTTCCCGACCACCTGACCTGACTTTGCTCTCCCAGTGCTGGGGGATTCCAAAAGTTCGGCAAAGGATAAAGTTAGTTTCCACCTCGGCACAGAGAGAGTAGAGTGTTTGTGTTTGATGATGGTTGCGCATATATGCAATTATAAGGGATGAAAAGGTGGGGGGAGGGCATATCTGGAAGTGGTTTTAAACCTCATCACCCCTTCGTATTTTGAGCTGATTTTGTTATTTTTAAGCAAAATTTAACACCGCCCGGGGAGATAGACAGTTTGGGTGAACGCACTCGGGGTTGATTCTGGGGGTCCTGGAAAGTACATGGACGAATCGTATTATGGTGGTACATGTTAGTTAAGCTACTGCTACTACTGCTAGACGATTGGTAAACTTTGCGAGAGTTTCCAGACGGAAAATGGTGGCAATTATAAATGTTTAAATCCCTGCTGCAATATGGGGGGTAACACGAGCCAAATAGCAAAAGCTTGGGAAAAGTTTACACTTTCAAGTAACTTTAAACATTATTCATTGTTTAAAACTTTTTCTAAACCAAAACACATCAAAATATAACAACCTGGTAGATCTAGATATCTCATAAGTTTATTACATAACCACAACCAACTCCAAATCATTCCCGAGAAAAGATCAGCAGAAATTGATAACAGCTGGACCAAAAGCCGGCAATCTCTTGTGGCAATAGTTCGAGTATAGACCAGTTATGAATGGTGGTGTATCGCCCTCGAACAAATGCCATTTTTTGCCGCTCCCCGAGCGTTATGCCAAATATGATTAATGCAATCGGCCGGGCTTTATCAGTGCCCGTAATGGTTCTCATGTCACCTTTTCGAGTTAACAAATCAGCTATACGCGAGAGAGTGATTTATACGCTTTGTAATGGGTATGTTCGGTTCATGTTTTTCGACGATTGTTATCTAGTTCGGTTGAAGAAACTGGTTTCTTGAGTGGGTTAACTTGGTAACTGGTCGACTTGCTAAATTTATAATACATAGGGGTAATTCTCTACCAACTCACACGAAATCAGGAAAAGTTGCCCCGACCCCTCTTCGATTTGCGTGAAACTTTGTCCTAAGGGGTAACTTTTGTCCCTGATCACGAATCCGAGGTCCGTTTTTTGATATCTCGTGACGGAGGGGCGGTACGAGCCCTTCCTTTTTTGAACATGCGAAAAAAGAGGTGTTTTTCAATAATTTGCAGCCTAAAACGGTGATGAGATAGAAATTTGGTGTCAAAGGGACTTTTATGTAAAATTAGACGCCCGATTTGATGGCGTACTCAGAATTCCGAAAAAACGTATTTTTCTTCGAAAAAAAAAACTCTAAAAAAGTTTTAAAAATTCTCCCATTTTCCGTTACTTGACTGTTAAATTTTTTGGAACATGTCATTTAATGGGAAATTAAATGTACTTTTCGAATCTACATTGACCCAGAAGGGTCATTTTTTCATTTAGAACAAAAATTTTCATTTAAAAATTTCGTGTTTTTTCCAACTTTGCAGGGTTATTTTTTAGAGTGTAACAATGTTCTACAAAGTTGTAGAACAGACAATTAAAAAATTTTAATATATAGGCATAAGGGGTTTGCGTAATTTAATGTTCTTTTCGAATCTACATTGACCCCGAAGGGTCATTTTTTCATTTAGAACAAAATTTTTCATTTTAGAGGATCGAAGTAAACTGTGCGTGCGACCGGACGCGTTTTTTTCCTCTGTCATTTTTTGGCCCCTAAATTTCGTTTGAAAAGAGTGAAATTTGTATAATTTTGGAGACTTTGCTGTCCTTTTCGGCGAAGTGTCAACTATGGGAGCTGTGGCAATTACGAAGTGGCCATCAATGAAACGTTCCTGTTGTTCCTGCCCCGTGTACCAGAAATGTCCTTACTGAACCAACGCCATTCAAGTACTGCTGGATGTGGACGAGAATTTGCTTCAACATTTCCCACCGGTTTAAACAATTGCTTCCTGATTGAGTGTGCTGAGTGATGGCCATCGTCCGGAAACTTCTAAGGTCAAGCCGGTAGCTGTCGTTCGTGTGGTGCAAGATTTCGGCTACCTGATCTCAAGTTCCATCAAGTTTGATCAAGTCCTAAACCATGGATTACTTATTTGGTGAGACCTTTCCTATTTGAATAACAACATATTCCTTCATCTACTCTAACATTCTCACATTTCACTAAAGTCAACCTACGCCAACCTTATTATATACGTGGTAGGGTGTTCCCTTAGTCGTTCGCTGTGAGTTGTGGATTGCCTGCTTCTCTAATGAAGGTTCGACTGAGGGGGCATGCTTATTAATTTCTCGTCGCTCCATACCCTCAGTGACGTGATGGGAACAAGGGCGTCTATGCAAAGTGTCCCTACACCCGCTACAAATTTCCGGCGCTTGGGGTGGGAAGAGGGAAACCATTTTATTTTATGCGCCGGTATTTGTAGCATAAAAATTCGTGCAAAAAAACTTATGCACGTGGGTGTACAGATTACGGAGTAAAAGATGATCGAATTTTTCACCTAGCGCTCACATGTGTTCCGGGACCAAGTAGCCTGCGGGTATGGGGATCATACATACATACATACATAGAACAAAATTTTTCATTTTAAAATTTCGTGTTTTTTCTAACTTTGCAGGGTTATTTTTAAGAGTGTAACAATGTTCTACAAAGTTGTAAACTTTGTAGAACATTGTTACACTCTTAAAAATAACCCTGCAAAGTTAGAAAAAACACGAAATTTTAAAATGAAAAATTTTGTTCTAAATGAAAAAATGACCCTTCTGGGTCAATGTAGATTCGAAAAGAACATTAAATTACGCATAAAATGACATGTTCCAAAATTTTCTACAGTCGAGTAACGGAAAATGGGAGAATTTTTAAAACTTTTTAGTGTTTTTTTCGATGGAAAATACGTTTTTTCGGAATTCTGAGTACGCCATCAAATCGGGCGTCTAATTTTACATAAAAGTCCCCTTGACACCAAATTTCTATCTCATCACCGTTTCAGGCTGAAAATTATTGAAAAACACATCTTTTTTCGCATGTTCAAAAATGGAAGGGGTCGTACCGCCCCTCCGTCACGAGATATTAAAAAACGGACCTCGGATTCATGATCAGGGACATAAGTTACCCCTTAGGACAAAGTTTCACGCAAATCGAAGAGGGTCGGGGCAACTGCTGTGTGAGTTGGCGGAGAATTACCCATAGTCTATTTGTATATTTAAAGAAATATTTTATGTTCCAAATATATTTATAATATTAACATTATATAAAAAAGCTTTTGTTTTGTATCATAGATCATTTTAATGATTATTATATCTATACCCAGTTTTGAAAACTATATTTTGATTGATTTATCGAATACGAGTTTGATTTGTTAAATTTAATATTGATATATCTTATTTAATTATCAATAAGCATATCAAATTAAATTAAACAGAAATTAAAAAGAACTAAACAATGAACACTTAAATGGTCCAATAAAACTTCTCTGAAAGTATTTATTTCACTTTGATCAAAGTCGAGAGACATAAACTTAAAAAAAATTGTGGCGGCTTACGGTCTCACAATAATTTGATGAACTATGACTATGACTCGAAGGACAATTATTAAAAAATATCGATCTTAAAAATCACCAAAACTCATTTTTTCAACCAGTTTTTGATCTTTAAAAATAAAAAATAAATGAATGAATGAATGAATAGAGGAACTCTACAAACTTAAGAAATGTACAGGGTTAGAAGTATTGTTTTGCCAATATTATTGAAATGGTCACTTTTGTTGGGTCAACTTTGGATGTATTATTTTACTAATAATATTGTTTTAAACTTTTCCTCTACGCCTTTTCATAATTTAAATGGTAATGATATTATTCAATTGTTAGAAAATGAAAAAAAAAAAAAAAAAACAAGCAAAACAGTAAAGAGTGGCATAAAAAAATTAAAAATGCAAAAAGCAATGAAATGAGGTTGTAGGATAAGATAAATACTTTCAAAAACAAACCTAAACTTAACAAGATAAATGCAAAAACATAACACTAGAAACGTATAGTATTTCTTAGAACAAAAGTTGCTCAAAATGACTTCCTAAACAAGGGAAAATATTTTTTTTAGAAAACAAATTGAGCGTTAGAGGGCCCACAATTTCAAAATATCTTAGGAAGCTGAAAAAAACAAACAGGTTGGGGTTCCCTGGACTGCCCATAATTGAAAATTGGCTATTGGCTACTAGCAATAATTAATTAGGCTTATCAATCATTGATTTTTCAAATTGGGTTCGAATTACTTTATTGTAATGTCCTTTTCGAGTTTGAATAAGCAGTTATTTTTTCCATTCTGGAATTGATAGCATAGGTTTGTCTTTGTTGAAAATAATTTTTTACTTATTTTCGTTTTAAAGATACTAACAAAACACATGTTGAAGAAAACAAAAACCTACCAAACCAATTGCCATCATTCGACGACAGACTTTTCAGGCTTTCCAGCCGTGCACAGCATCCATCGTCAGACAGCATCCGCGGAAATTGAACCGAACCTGTCAAAAGGAATAAAATATCACGTTCGCGACTGTGGATTTCCACCGCCACCAACGTTGAGTCGACAACGTTGAGTCACCACTTGATGGGTCTCTTTGTTGTCCTCTCTCCCTTCTAGAGCACTACCCGACTGCTGCTGACTTCTGACTGTCTCTGCTCGGCAGCACAGCTGTGCAGATCCTCCACTTTGGTCTTGGTCGTGTTCAGGAAAGCAAATCGAAAATCAATAAATCTTCACCGAGAGATGAAAGAGCGCATTTTGCGCGTTTTACAACTTCTGACAGTTGAAGTCTATAAAATGTGGCGTGTGTTTTTTAAAGGGTTCCCACTTTGGCATTGTGAACTGCTGCACAATACGTTTGTGTTCAAGGCAAGAAAGGAGGAAATTGTAAGGAAAACCTTAAGAAACAACTTACCGCACACACCGGTCCGGAAAAAACAACATTTTTCAAGGCTGAAAAGGAGGCGTAACGAACGGAAATAGAAAGCCAACAAACAAACTTCTTTCTTCTCTGCTTAACAGCAGAACGTGAGTCCTTGGAGCGTTGGGTTGGCCTTGAAGCACGACCCGGCCCAGTCTGGTTCCGATTTCGCAATAGATCAGGCCGACAAAGGGAGGGACACCCACGTTGAGACGAAGTGATCCTTGTTTTGGTCTGTTTACTTCCGCAACTGAGCGATTCATGCCACCGAGATGTTGGTTCAAGCTGGTGTTTGGGGTGAGGCTGGGAATGTGGAAGTAAGGCTACTAGAATGGATTCTTTTTATTTCTTTCTTCCTTTTTTTAAATTATCAATACAAATTATCCGCCAGCTCACACGTATTCGGAAAAAGTTGCCCCGACCCTCCTTCAATTTGCGTGAAACTTTGTCCTTGGGGGTATCTTTGTCCCTGATCACTAATCTGAGCTCAATTATTTGATATCTTGTGACGAAGGGGCGGTACGACGGCCAATTTGATGGCGTACTCAGAATTCCGAAAAAACGTATTTCTCATCAAAATATACAAAAAATAGTTGAAAAAAGTTCTGTCATTTTTCGTAACTCGACATTAAAAATTTCTGGGCGTGTTACACTTTTAAAAATAAACCTGCAAAGTTTCAAAAAACACGAAATTTCCCTTAGAATGAAATGTCTCAAATATTTTTTGAGTAACAAAAAATGGCCGAATTTTTGGGACAACTTTTGTATTTTTTTCGATGAAAAGTACATTTTTTTTAATTTTGAGTACGTCATCAAATCGGTTGTCAAATTTTACATAAAAGTCTCGACACCAAATTTCCATGCCATCCCATTTCAGGCTGCAAATTATTGAAAAACACGTCTATTTCGAATGTTCAAAAATAAAAGGGGTTGTTCCGCCCATCCGTTACGATATATAAAAAAATGGAGCTTGAATTCGTGATGAGGGACAAAAGTTACCCCTTAAGACAAAATTTTACGCAAATTGTAAAGGGCTCGGGGCAACTGCTGTGTGAGTTGGTGGAGAATTACCAAAATGTTAAAATACTGCTAGAAATAGAATTTTGCCTAAACTTTATTTGATATACTCAAATTTCCATTTCGCTGGAAACCATGACAACAAACACAATTTGACTTTACTTATTTTGCTGATTGTATTTTTGGTGAATTGTTGTTTAAGATGATTTCGTCTCGAAAAAGGAAATTTCTAAAAAATCTGATAATGATAATTAAGCTGCTAAAAGCAATACCAAACTTCACAAAACTGAATCGCTATTTTTTGCATTAAATTTGTTGTGTAAAGGTTTTTTTTTTTTTTTGAATCTTGAACTATTGCTAACTTTTTCAGTAACTTTCTTGTACACAATTAATTCTGAAAAAATACTTGTCTGCGCTTATTTTAAGCAGATTTTAGAGTACCGTGAAATTCCAATGTTTTGTAATTGGCATGCCGCGAAATTAATTTTTGGCCGTGAAAATCACTAGCACTAGTAATGCTTATGAAATAAAAAGATTAAGTGTCTAATAAAAAATAACAATATGTATTATATTCAAAAAAATATATTTTTTGTAAAAACAGTTTTTTACATTTTTAATCACTTCAAATCAAAACAAAAATAAATAAATAAAAATGAGTGAAAAGCAAACATTCTGAGGGCTCGGTAACATATTCTAATTCAGGACAGTTATGCGATGATTTATTTTTTGTTTGGATGATTTGGTCTAACCAACAATAACGAATTGTTATTCCAGAGTCTATTGGAAAAGGACTATTATTGGAAAAAAATATATGATAAGGCCAATGTAAATATTTTTCAAAGCTTTGTACCTCGGCTATGGCCGGGGTGAAGAGGGGGGGGGGGGGAAACAAAATATAAATATTGAAATAAAAAGCCATAGTTTCAACATTTGCATGGAACAAGTGTTTTGAAATCAAAAATTCAAAAGATTTTTGAATCAACCCAAACATACTAAAAATTATAAATATAAATGCAGGGGAATACATTATAAATTGATTTCAGCTGATTGCATTTCAATTTCCATTGAAAGTTTTCAGTTTTTTGAAAAACGTATTTTTTTTTGCCCCCTGATTTTTAAGCCAACTTTGAAGGGGGGAGACAAAAACTTTCAATAAAATGTGTACCAGCCTAATGGGAAGTAAATTAAACAAATATTAAAATAATGGAGAACATAAAAGAAAGGTTTTTGACAAACCCTGATTACCAAAAGAATCACAAATTTTGTATTAAAATCTATAGTAAAACCCTCAAAATTTTCTTGGTCATTCATTTTGATGGTCACTTTTGCTCTGTCTCACAACCTTGTCCAAAATGTTTACCCGCAGGAAAAAAGACCAAAAAAACACTACACCCCAAATTCCCTCCCCCCTCGTTATGAGGACGGCGTCGAGGACGGCGGCAAATGTAAGCAAATAAATTCGGAGATTGTTTCTGGTAAATGAAATTACCACCCTCCCGCGAGGGGGGTGGTGGAGCTTTTGTCGGCTGACGAAGGAGGGAGGTGGAGAAGGCTGTAAAAGCTCCGGGAAGCCGTTTGCCGGAATCGACTCCGGGGATTATCGTTTTCCGCTGATCATTATCGTTATTATCAGATAATGAGTATTATTTGGAGCCGTTCGCCCTCGGTACAAGGCTCCGAGGCGGGTACAGAGGGCTAAATTGAGCTGCTGCTTCTGGTTGAGGGCTGTGCTTTTAAGCGATACTCGGAAATGAAGCCATCTTGAGCGGCTGGAAAGTAGATGACGGTGGGCCTACATTTAATGAGACTAAGTAAGTTGATGTTGGTGGGAGGAAATTTGCTTCGGAATGTAATGAGATTTTTGATTATTTCTAGCTTCAATTAATAAAGTGTATTTTTTAAATAAATAAAGTCTTTGTTGACGGGTAATATTTTAAACATCAACTTTCACAATCAATCTGCCACTTGGTCAACTCTACAATCGTGCAAAGCAAACAAAACTCGACTGCTGGAAGCAGATGCCACCGGTTGTCGGATCTATGCCACTACTTCCGCCACTACTCATCAATTGCATTCCTCAGTGGCTTGGTTTGCGGGCCGCGTCAAAGCCGGCGAACGTGACAATACGGACATTTCAAAACAAACAACTGCCACGTTCATTCTTCCTGTGTGCGGCTTCTCCTCTTTGTTTTGCCTCGGTGGTGTGATTTTCGTTTTGTTTACAAATAAATTTAATATAAATATTGAATCGGAAGGACGAAAAGAAGGAAAGATGAACTAGCTAGCCAAGGGTCAGAGTTTATATTTTGGCTTGTCTTAAATTTTTTGTTTTAAATTTTAATTTGTTTCGATAATTTATTGATATTTCAATGAGCTTAGAATTATTGTTTTTCCTTCAAATATTGGCCTTGAAAGACTGTGAATAACACACTAATACTTATTTGATTTTATAGGTTGCTCTACAAAACCAATGCTAGAAACATTGATCCCACTTGAATATTAAATCAACAATCATGATGATCCATAGCGATATTGTACTATCTTGTCAAATGTAACATTTTCAAAGTGAAACGGCTGAACAATTGTTTGAAAGATTTTTGTAATTTTAGAGCTGGAATTTTGTATGAAATGATGAACTACATTGACTAACTATTTAAACAATATGTGTTAGTTATTTTGTTAAATACATAAAAATTTAAGAATTCCAATGCATTTAAAATTCTCTTCAAGAAGAGCAATTCTCTGAGATTTCGGTCATTCGATTTTTTTTGTATTTTTTAATCCGGCTGAAACTCTTTTGGTGCCTTCGGTATGCCCAAAGAAGCCATTTTGCATCATTAGTTTGTCCATATAATTTTCAATACAAATTTGGCAGCTGTCCATACAAAAATGATATGTGAAAATTCAAAAATCTGTATCTTTTAAAGGAATTTTTTGATCGATTTGGTGTCTTCGGCAAAGTTGTAGGTATGGATATAGACTACACTGAAAAAAAAATGATACACGGTAAAAACAATTTTGGTGATTTTTAATTTCACTTTTTATTACTAAAACTTGATTTGCAAAAAACACTATTTTTATTTTTTTTTATTTTTTGAAATGTTTTAGATTTTTGAATTTTCACATATCATTTTTGTATGGACAGCTGCCAAATTTGTATGGAAAGTTATATGGACAAACTAATGATGCAAAATGGCTTCTTTGGGCATACCGAGGGCACCAAAAAAGTTTCAGTCGGATTAAAAAATACAAAAAATAAAATTGAAGAAAAAAGACCGATTTCGTAGAGAATTGTTCATGTCTTAAATTTTTGTTTTAAATTTCAATTTGTTTCGATAATTTATTGATATTTTAATTTGTTTAGAATTATGTTTTTACCTTTAAATATTTGCCTTGAAAGATTGTGAATGACACACTAATATGTATTTGATTATAAGTTGCTCTACAAAAACCAATGCTAGAAACATTGATCCCACTTGAATATTAAATCAACAATCATGATGATCCATTGGATATTGTGCTATCTTGTCAGATGTAACATTTTCTAATCTCTGAGAAAAAAATCAGTTCTGTAAAAAAACACTATAATTTTGTATGGAATTTAGTAAATTTGACTACTTATTTAAACAACTTGATTTTATTATGTTGTTTAATACACCAAAATCAAAAAATGAAAAAGAATTTAATATTCACTCCATGAAGTTTAAAAAAAATCAAATTATAGGACTGTAATGTTCATTTGAAAAACCCCTGACATTTATTTTTAATAAAACAAAACTTAAAAACTAAATGTGACAAGAAGGCACAAACTTCAACTCCACGTGACCATTTCAGGAGCATAGAGTCGGCAACAGGAAGTTCAAGGATAAATATCACCGTCAGCAGCTGAACGACAAACTTATGCATCTTGTTCAGGATTAGCCCGGGCAGCATATTTTTGTTTTTGTCGATTGGTGCATAATTTTTCTGTGCTCTGTTTGTTGCTGTCGATTTGACTGCCACTCAGATTTTTGCTGACTGCTGCGACTGGTGCCAACAAGCAAACGAGAGGCGAAATCACACATGCGTGAATTTGAGGATAAATATTTTAACGTTCGAGCGTGTGTGTGTGTTTGCATTTGTTTTTCATGGCCTTAAAAGTGGCGGATGTGGCCAGGGAATGTGTGCTTGTGTGTTTGTGTGTGGTTTGCATATTAGTAATATTGAATTAAGCTAACATTTCAAGAAGGGAATTTTGACTTCAATTTGAATCAAATATCGCAATAATTTGAGGCTAGGACGTAAAAAAAGAAAAAAATTGAA